>NC_142052.1:13077500-13377500 GCF_982192425.1 Myodes glareolus | reverse complement strand
AGAGACAGCCCCTATTCCCACTTTTGGGAGTCCCACAACTATAAAACCTTAATGTATATACAGAGGATCTTATTCTGACCCATATAGGCTCCTTGGTTGTTACTCTAATCTCTGCCAGTGCCTATGAGCCCTGCTTGGTTGATTCTGTGGATCATGTTCTCCCTGTGTCCTTGACCCCTCTGGCTACTACAATCTTTGCTCTCCTTCTTTTCTGTGGTTCTCCAACCTCTGCCTAATGTTTAACTATGGGTCTATGCATCTGTTCCCATCAGTTTCTGGACAAAGCTTCTCTGATGACAACTAGGCTAGGTTCCAGTCTATGACTGTAGGAGAATGTCTTTAGGAATCATTTCATTCGCTTTTCTTCCAATTTTGTTTGGTTCTGTCTTGGACCTTTAGAACATCCAGTCTCTGGCTCCTCATCATCCAGGTAAAGCCATCCATTGGCTTCTTCTCCTGGTGTGGGCTTTAAGTTGCACCAGTCATTGGTTGGTTGTTCCCACAAGTTCTGAGCCAGAGTTACCTCAGCACATCTTGCATACAGGGAAAATTATACATTGAATGTTCAGTGTCTGGGTTGTTCCCAGTCCTACCACTGAAAGTCTTGCCTAGTGTCAGAAGATGGCTGGTCAGGCTCCATATACACCTTTACATGGAGTTGTTACTAAAGTTATTCTCATAGATTTCAGGGAGTTTCCACTCCACTAGGTTTCTACATCACTCCCAAATGCACCCCTTTTTCCAGTTGTGTCTCCCAGATGTATAACTTATTAACATTTTTCCTAGAATATTTTTATGTTGTAGCAAAATTAATTGGAATTTCATTGTCTATCATTTTTTTTCTTTCTTACCATTGGACATAGTACCAACACATTAAAATATTTAGAAACTTAGAGCACTGGATGGATGCTACCAAAGTAATTGAGAGTACACAGATTTATGAAAACAAATTTAACCACGAGAACAAAGTTCAGCAGGTCCAGTTCATTAATCACACCACTATTGCCTTCTCTTTTATGATAGTGTGTCTGGATTCCACCTTACAGTGGTGAGTGCATGATTAATAACAATTTTCTTCTTTGCAAAGGTTTAGATTTTTTTTCTGGGGAAATCCTTGGCAATCATAAGATGATGTTGGCTTCTCTGCTGTCTCTAATTATTTCCCCATACAAAGTCCTAGATTCCTAGGTTTTCTCTCTTTAAATTCTAATTCTCTGCCTGTTTTTACATATTTTCTATTTCTATTCTGTAGCTATAAAGTTCTAAGTAGCATTGGTTCATCAGATGCATTTTATCGTTTTTATTGCTTCCATTATTTGCCTTTAATACCGTCAGCATAATCTTTCTAAAATAAATGTCTACTCTGGTATCTTCTTTATTGTGAAAGAAAGACAAGAGGAAGATGCTTCTTTCCATTGATTAATGAGTAATGTATAAATTTATTAGGAAAGACACTTAGGATGGCATTTCTCTTCAGTGATATCTCCTTCATGTACAAATTAAACCATTATGGTTAATCAATATCTTACTATACTCTCTCTATATATGTCATTTTGACTCAATTTGTAATGACTTTATAGCATCAAATATCATCACACTACTTATTATCGTCACTTTACTGGACATATACTGTAACTGTCGATCAATAAGAGACTATCATTCAATCTTTCAAATTCTTTATGCAGCTCATGATCATCTCCCAGTATGTTCCTTTTCCCTAATTTGTTGCTGGTCCTTGGATCCTGCTTCTCTTGACTAATTCCTTGGTTGAGATCTGTTTTGTACTGACACTTTCTCAGGATGTCATAATGCATCCAATGCTGAAAATTATAGGTACTACAGTATGCTACTACCACTGGATGCTTTATAGACATTATTTCTTAAAATCTTCTAATTTGTTAAGAATTACACAAACAACCCAGTTGTGGTGATTTGAATGAAGATGGCCTCTATATGCACTATTAGGCCATGTGGTCTTGTTAGAGCATCTGTGGAGTTATTAGAGGAGTGTATCATAAGTGAGGGCTTTGAGATCTCAGATGCTCAAGCCAGACCCAGAGTCTCACTCTTTTTCTGTTGCCTGTTAATCCACTTTCAGGTTCCTTTACAGCACCATTTCTGCCTTCATGGCACAATGCTTCCTACCACAATGTTAATGAACTATTAAATGTTTTCCTTTGTAAGTGCTGTCGTGGTCATGTTTCTTCACAGTAATAGAAACCCTGAATAAGACACCAGTGTAAAGTTCAGTAAAATGAGGTTTAGAGACATTTTTACTTGTGTTGATATCATCAACAACACTATTTCTTGTTTTGTTACAAGGAATTCTTGCTAAGTAGGATTCATTTATTATCCCTCCTTTAAACTGGCTGTTATCTAATTTTGTTTTTGTTTAACAGATTAAACTGAAAATTATTTTGGAGACTTGTCTGTTGAAGGAGTCTGCTTATTTGTTTCCCAGCCACACATCAGCTCAGCCCTAAAATAATCATACAGTAACTATATTATTTAAGTCACTGCTTGGCCCATTAGCTCCTGCTTCTTATTGGCTAACTCCTATAACTTAATTTAACCCATTTCTAGTAATCTGTGTATTGCCCTGAGGCTGTGGCTTACTGGGTAAAGTTCCGGCATCTGTGTCTGGTGGGGCTAAATGGCTTCTCCTCAATCTGTCCTTCTTTCTCCCAGCATTCAGTTTAGTTTTCCTCACCTAACAAAGTTCTATTCTATCACAGGCTCAAGATAGTTTCTTTATTAACCAATGGTATTCACAGCCTACAGAGGGAAATCCCACACCCCCTCGCCTTTTCTGTTTAAATAAAAAGTAAATATAACAAAAGAGGTATCAAGCAAGAATTACAGCTATATTTATATCTACTTTATTTTTATAATATCTAAGGAAAGCTATAGGTACAACCATTTACTTTTCAACTCCATCAAAGACTCCAGAAGGATATAATATTACCTAAGTAAACAGGAACTACACTCTAAGCAACTTCTGAAACTCTAGAATTGACAGAGACATCTTGCTGCCTGGACAGTCATCCAAAGTTCTTTTGTATCATTGGGGCATCCATCTTAAGCCTACAGGCCCATAATATCTGGCAGACTTTTCCATGAAGCAGGAAATTTCAAAGACAGTTCCACCTATATTGGCAGTTTGTCTTTCACATTTTTCTGTGTCCTGCAGAATGTCTGGAAGACTCTTTCATGAAGCAGGAACCCTAAAAGATCTTCTCACCTTTAGGCAAGTTCAGCAGTCATTTCTCTGTGGGTCCTGCATGTTCCATTCTTACAGCATACCATAAAGTGGTCCAGACAAGAGAAGTTTTTTTCCCAAATGACTAGCAAACACCATAATGAGCCTTGTTGATGCCCATCATCTTTTTGAAGTAGCTTGGTGCTGCCAGAAACAGATGTGTCTCATTGTCGTGAAAAGTCTGAATCTCTTACAACATTTTAAATGCTGTATTCTGAAGGACTCTGAAAGATTTGAAGAATACCTAACTGAAATATATCTCTATATATCTAGAAAACCTAACAAACATGATTATTATAGATGATTATCTATTAACCTATATTTTTAATTATACATTACATTTTTATTTATTAAAAATTTCCACCTCTTCCCCACCTCCTTTTTCCCTCCCCCTTCCCACTTCTCCCTACCTCTCTAGTCTTAAGAGCAGTCAAAAAGAGGAATATGCTATGTACTCACTCATAAGTGGATTCTAGCCACAATTAAAGGTCTTTGAGCCTATAATTCATGATCCTAGAGAAGCTAAATAAGAAGATGAACCTGAAGAAAATCATACATTACATTTTTTAATGAGCAGGACAAATATAATACGTTAATCAAGATCAGAAATAAATATACATAGTATAACAAAATTGACTTTAAATTTGTATCAGTAAACCAATATCCATACCAATAGAAGTCTCTATAGCATATCCGCCTTTAAATATAAACAAACATTTACAGACAATATTTGGGAATATGGGCATAGTTTTTTTATATACTGCTTTCCACTATTAATAGGACAAAGTAATTTTTGGGTGGTGTTCAAGGCAAACTTTCAGGTGGTCTTGACCCATTGAACCACAGTAGACTGGAAGTATTTCAGAGGTTTTAAGCCTCTGTGGAAACAAAAAAGAACCTCTTTTTCAAAGCAACATATCATTAGACTCAAATTTTGAATCCAGAAATCTTTATAATATATATGTTGGTTTAGCTTAGCAGCCCATACAATGAAATTTCTCTCTGTACTTAACTCCTTCACAGTCAAAGAAAGCAAAATAATATGAAAATACAAACTCTTTTTGTATATTCCATCTTTCATGGCTTATTTGTTTTAAATATATTACTGTTTAATATTTATTTCATTATCCTTACTACTTTAATCTATGACTGTCAATGCTCTGTCTTTTTAAAGACTTTGTTTTATTTTTGATAAACCACTTACTTCTTTTTATAACTCTCTATATTCTTTTTCTTCTCTCTCCCAAGCCTACATACATTTATCCAACACTGTGACCCATTAAGAGGTCTATATCTGTCTGAATCTGTCTTTATTATATATCTGTAATTATTTTTTGTCCAGGAGCACTTCATAAAATGCTAAGTGCTTCCTAAAAACTTAAGCAACACCATTACTAGGGGAAAGACAGTACTTTCTGCTTGCCCTACCCAGTCCAGCATGGCAGAGCTGTTTGCTGCCTCATAGTCCCATTTTTAGGCACACAGTCAGTCTATGCTGCCATTAAGCAAGTTGTAGCACTCTGTTCACAAGCCCCATTTAAATGCTCTATAGCTAGCCCTCCAGAAAGAATCAACATTCACACTGGCAGTACGGGCCAGAAAGCTGGCATTTCTAAACCATGTATTTTTGCCCCCGCTACTGTTGAATCCATAAAACCTCCGTTAAAAAAGCTGTAGCATGTCTCTTGGTTTTTATGTGGATTTTGCTAGCATATGTTGGGTGTCAATTTGTTGGAGAGAGGCCACTTTGGTGTAGGAGGGTCTTCTCTTTATTTGTTACTCTCATTGGTGAAACAAAGAAATTGCCTTGGTTTTTTGATAGGCCATCCCTTAGGTGGGTGGAGTAGACAGAACAGAATTCTGGGAGGAAGAAGGCAGTGAGGCAGATGCCATGGCTCTCCTCTCCAAGACGGACATAGGTTAGACTCATCCCAGTAAGCCACAGTCACGTGGTGATACACAGATTAATAGAAATGGGTTAATCAAGATGTGAGAGTTAGCCAACAAAAGGCTAGAACTAATAGGCCAGGCAGTGTTTAAATGATTACAATTTATGTGTTGTTATTTCATGGTATAAGCTAGCCAGACAGTGGTACGCAGCCTGCCGCTTCTCATTACATCACCATTTGTTGGTTTCCAGCTGCTCAGCAGCTCAGACCTGAAATAATCACACAGAAACTGTATTATTTAAATCACTGCTTGGCCCATTAGCTCTAGATTCTTATTGACTAACTTTTATATGGCTTCTTCTCATTCTGTCCTTCTTTCGCCCAGCATTCAGTTTAGTTTTCACTGCCTAATTAAGTTCTACCCTATCACAGGTTCAAGTCAGTTTCTTTATTAACCAATGGTGTTCACAGTATACAGAGGGGCATTCCACATCATGTGCTAATTCAGTAAAACAGTCTGTCTTGCATCTAAAAGCTCCGATTTTAGAGGACTAAGAAATCTTCAAATTCAAATAATCAAAAATTTTAGTTGTTTTTAAAATAAGAATATGTATCTATGACATAATATAAATTTTTAATGGATCCATGTTGATTTTGATTGACTATAGAATAAAAAACAAATAATGATATTTATTTAATATAATTATATTATATATTAAATATTAAATAAAATATTTAAAAATAATAAAAAATAATATAATATTTAATATTATATTAATATCATTATTTAATTATAATAATGATATAAAAACAGATAATGAAAACCATGACATGTTCAGATACATTTTTAGGTTTTAACAAACTGCTGTTTCTATTTACTTATAGTCACTCTTGCCAGAGGTGACATTCAAACTATATTGCATCAAGTGCAACCTTTATTTGTTGAGTTAGATCTTCACTGGAAGAATAAGAAGTATATTTGTCAGAGGTCACAATGTATCAACAATGAAGAACCTGGGTTCTCTGACTGTCAGTCTAAGGGTGATTTATTAGCACACAACACACTGTTTGCAGTATCAACTTTATTTCCTAGGACTTCTTGTCTCCAAATTTTTCTTAACTCTTTTCAGAAGCTAAACTAAAATTTCAAGCACCAATTAAGTAACAAAGTTTAAGGTACTATTAGAAACCAGTTTCAGAAGCTACTCATAGATTAGTTCAACATAGGCTCAACAAGGCCTTGGAAGGCAGCAGTTTCACAAATGCACACACTTTTGTTCATGTTACTATGCAACAAAGCTTGTGCAGTTCTTTTAGGTGCGTCTCTTACCACAGTACACAAAATTATACAGAAGGATGCCATTTCCTTTTTTCTCCTCACTTTTCTCTTTCTATTCATTTCAAGCAGGCAGTGCATGTTTTCTAGAGGTATTGAGGCAAAAAGAGAGCTACATACCTTTATTTTAATTGAAATTATAAATAGTATTTAATATGATCAATAATCTTTTAAAATTAGTATCTATTGACATTGCATATTCTGTAACTACCACTCAACTTTCTTTATATTGATAAACAAAACTGAATGTCTCAATAATCTGGCAAAATTATTGCCAGATTACAATACATAAATACAATACATAAAAATACATAAAGTCAGTGTATGTATTTCAGTGGACTGAAATTTGGCGAAATTACATAACATACGAGGTATACATAGTGTAGTCAATTCAAGTTACATTTTTCTAAAGCCATACTTTTACTGCTTCTATTGTTGTGCTTAAGAAAACTTTTTCCCCTGAGAGTAGAGTAGCTTGCCTTTATTCATGGGGAATATATTTTAAGCAAAATTTACAGACCATATTAAACCCTATATTACTATAAATTTCCTATAGATACTTTACCATGATAAAATTTTACTTTTAATTTAGGTGCATTAGGAGATTAATTAGTGATGGTAAAATGAAATTATTATAGTAATATAATAAAAAAAATACCTGAATGTGAACTCTTTCTTGAAAATAGGACAAACATTAATATTTGATAACAGTAAACTGCACACTGCTAAGATAACATAGTGGAACAATAAATAATGGGAGACACCATAGTTACTGACTGTGTATTCTGGTGTTTGTATGGGAGACACCATACTTACTGACTGTGTAATCCGGTGTTTGTATGGGAGACACCATACTTACTGACTGTGTAATCCAGTGTTTGTAGGGAGACACCATACTTACTGACTGTGTAATCTGCTGTTTGTATGGGAGACACCATACTTACTGTCTGTGCAATCCAGTGTTTGTATGGGAGACACCATACTTACTGACTGTGTGATCCTGTGTTTGTATGGGAGACATCATACTTACTGTCTGTATAATCCAGTGTTTGTATGGGACACACCATACTTACTGTCTGTGCAATCCAGTGTTTGTATGGGAGACACCATACTTACTGTCTATGTAATCCAGTGTTTGTATGGGAGACACCATACTTACTGTCTATGTAATCCAGTGTTTGTATGGGAGACACCATACTTACTGACTGTGTAATCCAGTGTTTGTATGGGAGACACCATACTTACTGTCTGTGTAATCCAGTGTTTGTATGGGAGACACCATACTTACTGTCTGTGTAATCCAGTGTTTGTATGGGAGACACCATACTTACTGTCTGTGCAATCCAGTGTTTGTATGGGAGACGCCATACTTACTGACTGTGTAATCCAGTGTTTGTAGGGAGACACCATACTTACTGACTATGTAATCTGCTGTTTGTATGGGAGACACCATACTTACTGTCTGTGCAATCCAGTGTTTGTATGGGAGACACCATACTTACTGACTGTGTGATCCTGTGTTTGTATGGGAGACATCATACTTACTGTCTGTATAATCCAGTGTTTGTATGGGAGACACCATACTTACTGTCTGTGCAATCCAGTGTTTGTATGGGAGACACCATACTTACTGTCTATGTAATCCAGTGTTTGTATGGGAGACACCATACTTACTGTCTATGTAATCCAGTGTTTGTATGGGAGACACCATACTTACTGACTGTGTAATCCAGTGTTTGTATGGGAGACACCATACTTACTGTCTGTGTAATACAGTGTTTGTATGGGAGACACCATACTTACTGTCTGTGTAATCCAGTGTTTGTATGGGAGACACCATACTTACTGTCTGTGCAATCCAGTGTTTGTATGGGAGACACCATACTTACTGACTGTGTAATCCAGTGTTTGTATGGGAGACACCATACTTACTGTCTGTGCAATCCAGTGTTTGTATGGGAGACACCATACTTACTGTCTGTGCAATCCAGTGTTTGTATGGGAGACACCGTACTTACTGTCTGTGCAATCCAGTGTTTGTATGGGAGACACCATACTTACTGACTGTGTAATCCAGTGTTTGTATGGGAGACACCATACTTGTGTAATCCAGTGTTTGTATGGGAGACACCATACTTACTGTCTGTGTAATCCAGTGTTTGTATGGGAGACACCATACTTACTGACTGTGTAATCTGGTGTTTGTATGGGAGACAACATACTTACTGTCTGTGTAATCCAGTGTTTGTATGGGAGACACCATACTTACTGTCTGTGCAATCCGGTGTTTGTATGGGAGACACCATACTTACTGTCTGTGTAATCCAGTGTTTGTATGGGAGACACCATACTTACTGTCTGTGCAATCCAGTGTTTGTATGGGAGACACCATACTTACTGACTGTGTAATCCAGTGTTTGTATGGGAGACACCGTACTTACTGTCTGTGCAATCCAGTGTTTGTATGGGAGACACCATACTTACTGACTGTGTAATCCAGTGTTTGTATGGGAGACACCATACTTGTGTAATCCAGTGTTTGTATGGGAGACACCATACTTACTGTCTGTGTAATCCAGTGTTTGTATGGGAGACACCATACTTACTGACTGTGTAATCTGGTGTTTGTATGGGAGACAACATACTTACTGTCTGTGTAATCCAGTGTTTGTATGGGAGACACCATACTTACTGTCTGTGCAATCCGGTGTTTGTATGGGAGACACCATACTTACTGTCTGTGTAATCCAGTGTTTGTATGGGAGACACCATACTTACTGACTGTGTAATCCAGTGTTTGTATGGGAGACACCATACTTACTGTCTGTGTAATCCGGTGTTTGTATGGGAGACACCATACTTACTGACTGTGTAATCTGGTGTTTGTATGGGAGACAACATACTTACTGACTGTGTAATCTGGTGTTTGTATTTTCATCCTCCTAACATACTGAAATTATTGTCAGTGAATAGCAGTGTGAGCAAGCTCTCTCTTTTCACGGGAGTCCTTACATTTTAAAATTCACCATTAAATTTTAGCATTTCTTTATTATACTTGAGCATCAGTGAGCTGTATAATCCAGATGGAGAGAAATGAGGACACTGAAGCATTACAGAAAATGAGCTCTGTGGTTTTTGCGGAAGGAGAAAATGCTTCATTTGTGGAACTCTTTCATGGTTGGAGTAGGTGGTGTGTGAAACTTACTACAATGATGGGTGGTGAGTCCTTTCCCATCTGTCTGTGTTAAAATAACTTAAACAGGATTAATATTACCAATTTTGTTTGACCATCTTTATCATTTAAAATAGAAAGAATTTTGCTCTTCATAATGTTTATTACTATATTTTTTTCCCTGGTCATCATGGAATAGACAGAAAGTCTTGGATGAGAAAGATGCTGAGAGACAAAGAGAGAGAGACACGGATGATAGAAGACACAGCGCTGTAGTTCACCTGGTTGATTTAAAAACCATAATATTTTCCTTTAATTTTTCTTTTTTTATATCTAGGTTCATTTAGGAGATGCTGACTTCCAGTCTGAATTTGGACTTTAGTTATTTGGAAAGAGTTGTACTGTGTCTAAAAGGGAAGGAATATGTGCTGTAGCAGCTTAGGAATGAGTGACAAGCAATTTCTAAGTCCCCTGACACCCTAATTTATGATACCTTCTTGGCCCGGAATCTTGCTTTATGGTACCAACAGAAAACAGGAAAGAAAAATAAATATCTGGCTCTGTGGGTACAAAATATCTGAAAATGATTGACACATTATGATGGTTGTTTTTATCTTCATTATAAAAGACAGGTAATATTTTCAACCATGAATGGAATTGAAAAACAAAACTAGAATCAAAACTCTACTTTCACATTTAGCTAGAAGTTTTCAGTGTTTTCTTGTTTGCCTCTCTAACTTTATGAGAAACAACTGAAGAGAAATGTCTAACCCTGACTCTAGTAATAACCTACACATCAGTACTCTGACATCTGGTGAACTGTCACTTCTCAGAGCCGAATGATTGGAACACGAAGTCCTCAAAGGCAACCATTTATTTGGAACTAGAGCTTCTGGAGTCACAGACAGGGAGGAATACAGGTTTGTTAATTCTGAAGACTTTGTGGAGCCTGAATATGAGGCAGTCAAGAGTATATGAGTTTCATCTTGGGAAACCTTATCTCTAACAACTTATGGTTTTCATACAATAAAGAAAAAATCTCATACCTCTGGCAGTCAGATGAAAAATATCAATCTTGATAGAATATACTAAACAGTTGCCATAATTCCTTCAACATTCCTGTTTTAAACAAGTGGTCCAAAGGAGGAAGAGTTGCATCACTTGAGAAATATTTTTGAAAACAACAGGGCAGAGACACAAGCTTACTATGAATTAGATTTGACTATGAGATTATAAAAAGTTTTCTATTCCCCACATCAAGCTACCAGAACTTTCAATCAGCAGTTTGATATAGCTGATAATGCTGTAATGTGCAGAATCTCTTTGAAGAATAATATTTATGAAATTCCCAAATCAGAAGATTAAAGTTTGGAACATCTAAAATATTATTATATATTTATATATATATATTTATATATATATTTATATATTCTGGCACAGACTAGAAAACGTTAAGGTTTATCATTAGTAAAAATTAAATTAGATCATTAGTAAAATGATCCTCAAAACTAAAGCATCATAATTAGTTTGTGGAATAATGACCCATATGTTTGAACTATCAGATAAGAGATGTTAAATTTTATTATTAACTGTGAAGAACTCTAATAGAAACAATAACAAATATAAAATGACAGATACTGAGTTAACCATTTCTCTTCTTTTTCATGTGTTTGTGGGTATTTTGCCTGTACAGATGTTTGTGTTGCTTGGACTGACAAGGACCAGGAGAGGGAGACCCAATCATCTGGAACTGGATTACAGACAGTTGTGTGGATTAGAGAATTGAACCTAAGGCCTTTGGAAAAACACTCGATGTTCTTAGCCTCTGAGCCATCTTTCCAGGCCCTGATCTACTATTTCAACAGTCATATTAAATCTAATAGTCTAAACCTCAGTTTTATACTAATTTTTGAAATTAAAATTTAATTTTATTATTTCCCCATTCCCATGTGCCCCGATTGTTCTTATATGTAGATGTAATGCCTCAGATTTTAAAGTTTACAGTAGTCTATTATGAATTGAAAATAAAATGCACTAACACATATTGTCTATATGAAAACCCTTTAATGTGGAGATTTCAGGTGTGTGAAAACAAAATTAGGTAGAAAATATACAGTACTAAAAAGACCACAAGAAAGTTGGAATAGCTACTTGATTTTCAATGTGAATTTGAGAACAAAGTATGTCAGATAATAGGCAAGTACATTTGGAAAAGATGACCAAGGACACATTATGTTCTCACATAAACATGCGTATTAGAGAAAAGTATGTAAATTAGCAACATATATGCAATCATTCTTTCTTGAAAGTGGAGACTTTGACCTTTCTGTCCGTATCTAATAGATCCAAATACAGAATACTAAGAACTAAGAGTATAGGAAAACATTATCAGTTAATTTTATGTCATTAACATTTCAATAATAGCAAAATTAAAATACTTTTCAGGTTTAGAAGGCTCATTTATGACTTTATTTTTTAACTCTTTTGAGTATATCAGAGTAGATTCTATGTTAAACCTACCTTGAAACTTTGATGAACTTCAGAATTGTTTTCTAAAATAGCCTACACTACTTTATATTCCCATCAACTGTGAACATAGAACAGGCTTTCTCTATTTCTTATATCAAATGTTTGCATGTTTTATCGCATAGATTCTCTAGTTATTTCATTAATGCTGTAATATTTCAATGCTTTATTGCTCCTCATTTTGGAAGACCAATATTCTATAGATTATTTATCCTACATAATATACTGGGTAAGGCTATGCAAATAAGAGTTTTAAAATTCTGGGAGGTGAATAACTTTATTATCATGCTGTGTTTACTGTCGTGGTCTAGTTTATGCCCATAAATTTCCACTGGCAAACTTTAGAGAAAAGCTGCGCAAAGCATAGGAGACTTCTTTAGCTGAACTCAGAGAGACTGACTTGATTGATAGACCATAGAGATATTTTCCTTTGGGGAAAGCATTTATGGCACGATTTAGAGAGGTATTGTGAGGATAAACTGAAAAATAACTTTCTTTTATAGCAAGATTTAAATAAAAGGAAATTTGAAATGTCAATGTGAAAAAACAATTTTTGAACGTGTGAACAAGGCCTGAAGAGTTATTTTGGCTGGCCCTCAAATAGTCTTCACATTTACTAGTGAATGCATTCTCAATAGAGTGACATAAAGCTTCTGGGCATTAGGGCTTAGCAGTACATATCTGTTTATGAGGCAGTATTTTTTCATGCTAACACCAAAGTCTTCCAGGTTTTCAAGGTTTGTATAATACATATGTATGTTTGAGATAATGTACTTTAAGCTTTTTTAAATGTTATTTTATGCAGTTTCTTCTCAAGTTTGTTTCTAGAAGTATATTAGAAGCTGTAATAATATGAATACAGTCATATATTTCTTTTACACAGGAGTGAGCCCTTGGTGTAAGTCCCAAGTTACACCAAGGTAATTCATGGAATATAGGTAGTTCTTCCAAAATTTAACATTTCTTGTTAAAAATCCACCAATCAATGTCTGGAGTGGATAAATCAGTTTTCTTTTGCCGGAGGAGCAGGAATTCTTAACATTTTATCTTGATTTTAAACTCATTCAGTATACACTGAGACCAGTAACCAACCTGACAGCTTTCAAAATGAAGAGGGGTGTGGCATGCATCCAGGGAGTAGGCAGAGCAGTCATTCGAACAACTGTTTCATCACTCATTGCTCTGTAGGATCAGACATAGACTCCTCCTGTGAGTAGTGCCATCTACACAGCAATTCATGGTAAAAATCTGCCAATTCTGATGAATGGGTAAATTGAGGTGATTATCTGAATGCGGTATAAAATATGTTTAAAACAACTTCTTTGTGCTGAGACAAAAAGCCAAACAATGCTACTGTTGCTGCTCTTCTCTTCACAGCGACTAATTCTCACTTTCTGAGAGTATTTCACTATGTTACCAATCTTGTAAATGATAGTTATTTATCCACTTTCTGTCAATAACCCTTTAATACATAAGACTTTGTCTTATCTTGGGCCATTTATACCTCCATGAAGAATGTTCTGTTGATTATACAATAAAATTGCTTTCAAGAGATGATTTGATGCTGTAAAGTTTTCAATATCAGAATTCTGATTATACTTTTCCAAGGACTACTAGACACATTTGATTGTTGCTTAAGCTTGTCACATTTGTGTGTGTGTGTGTGTGTGTGTGCGCGTGTGTGTGTTTCTTTACTTAAGTGGGTATTAATAATGGTCCTAGCTGGGCACCCTTCACTATTGAGTTTTTCCATAGACTGTTATGCCCATTGAATGCTTTGTGTCTTCTAGAAACAAAAATTTCACATTTAAATGTTTTTATTGGTGAGATTATAATGTAATCATATCCTTTTCTTCCCATTTCTCCCTCCAAACCCTCACATATATTCCTTTCTGTTCTCCTTCAAATTCACAGTCTGATTACCCACTAATTGTTATCAAATATATGCATATATGTGTGCATATGCATATATACTCATAAATATAACCTGCTCAGCCTGTATAATGTTACTTGTTTGTACATTTTTAGGACTGAGATTTTGGTTCTGAACAACTCATTGGTGTATTCTTCCATGGGGAAGACCCCTTGTCCAGGTCCCAGTTTTCTTCAACTGGCTGATACTTTGTGTAGGACTGAGGCATCATAGATTTGCCCCTATTCACTTTGGCGTTTCCATTGCTTGTGCTTGCTCAACTCATGTTGGGGCAGTCTTGTAGGTGAGAGCATATGGGTGTAGCTTCTGACATTGTTAGGAGACACAATCTCACAGCAAACTCCCTTCTTACAGTCTTTCCACTATATTCCACAGCATCCTCTGAGCCTTAGGTGGAGGAATGTTATGTAGATGCAACCATTCTGCATTATTTTGATTTTTGTAGTGATCTCCATCTGTTGCAAAGAGAAGTTTCTTTAGTGAGGGATGAAGACTACACTTATCTGGGGGTATAAAGACTTCTTTGTAAATCGGGCTGCTAGGATAGTCCAGCATCAGATATCCCATGCCTTCCCCAGAATGCCAGTCAACTTAAGTATAAGACAATTATCTGTATGAGCACAGTAAATAAAAATTATGTTTTGCTTCTGAGCAGAAAATGAGAACTAGAATTAAAGCTGGCACCTCCTGTTAGGGAGTAAATATTCATTCATTCATGCCCTGGCAAATGCATAAGCATGCACTGGCAGCCCAATTATGGCTGTTCTCCAGTTGTTCTTATCATGGGCAGTCCTAGATGCTTGTGTTATTGTCCTACCCAAGGTTCCACAGTCTTCCTTTATTATGTCTATCCAGTGTTTTCTGGGCCTTCCTCTTCACCTTATCCCATGCACTCCTCCAAGTAGTGCTGTCATTGGATTTCTGCCATCATTCATTCTCATAATATGGTCGAAGTATCTTAAGAGCAGATACTGTATCCTGTAGTTTACATCCTGTAGATGGAGATGTTTCTTAATGTCATCATTGCATAGCCTGTTTCCTCATATGATGCCTAGAATCTTCCTGAGACATGCCATTTCAAATACATTCAATCACTGTTCTGAGGAGCATTTCATTGTTCAGGTTTCAGAGTTGTAAAGAAGACAACTCAAGACAAGTGTCTCATATACTTGTAATTTTTTTGTTGTCGTTATGTCTCTTGTTGATTAAACCTTTCCTAGTGCCTGAAATGCAGTCCTCACTAATCCTTTCTGTATCTTGATGTCTGAAATAGTTCTGTCCTTTGAACTGAGGTTTCCTTTCAGATAGACAAATTTGACTGCTTGAGGTTCTGATTCTTTATTACAAGGTTAAAATCCTTGTGTGTCATTCTCAAGTGTTCTATCTCAGTCTCCTTAATGTTGACTTTCACACCAAGCTTTTCACTTACTTCCACCACTCTATTTACCATGACCTGCAGTTCATTTGAACTTTCAGCAAGTAGTCCTGTATTGTTGGCAATACACAAGTTATTGACTCATACACCACCTGTCTGCACGCCTACCTCCTCATCCCCCAGGGCCATTGATGTTATTAATTCCAGAAATATATTAAAGAGTGGTGGTGAGAGGATGCATCCCTGCAACACTCCTATGATTGTCTTAAACCAAACACCTAGTTCTCTACAGACTTTGACTCATGCAATGGTATTTTTATAGACATTTTCTAGCATTCTTATAGTTTTCTCTGGGTAACTGTAGTACCCCATTGTTTCCAAAAGTCCTTTCTACCAAACGTTATCTTCCTGAAGTCAATGTAACAGACATATAATTTGTTTTCGAATTCTTTGCATTTTTCTTTCAGTTGCCTCAAATTTAAGACCTGATCAGTTGTGCTCCCTTTAGCTCTGAATCCTCACTGGGCCTCTGCTAGGATTTTCTCTATTCTGCCCTTGATCCTTTGCAGGATCATGGAGGAGAAGATCTGCTATGGCACAGCAAACTAATGCCCCCATGATTTGGGCAGTCAAGATTGTCCTTCTTCTTGTGTTTGGGAATTATGTCTGAGTGCTTCCATTCTGTTGGAAACACTTCATGTTCTCGTATCTCTCTGTAGAGTCTGAGAAACATCTCGGCCACTGAGCCTATTGTGGCTCCCTCCAGCTCCTCCACTGTGATGTCATCAGTTCCTGGGACCTTCCTGCATTTTGCTTTTCTCTATGTTGCCCCTGTCAATATTCAATATTTCCTCATCATCTCTGGTGTTCGAGTGGCTGCTGAAGGGCTTCTCATTGTAGTCTATGTTGACAGCATTAGGGTCATTGTAAAGGGTATAAAAATATTGTCTCCATCTTCTTTGCTTTACTTCCCCTGGTTCTGTTAACAAATGATCTTGCCTATCTTCAATCAACCGAATCTGATGGCATATCTGACAGTTATCCGTCTGATAACTTCATAAACAAGATGTGTTTTATTATGGAATCTAGCCTTTTCAACTCTTTGCATATACCTTGTATATATAGTTCTTTATCTTTCATTGATCTTCTTTTGACCTCCATGCATGGATAGTTGCCTTTTCATTTGCTCTTTAGATTCCTTATTTCTTCCTCCAGACTGATCAGCTCTAGAGTAAGCCATTCTACTGGTGTTGCCCTTTTTATATAACCAAGCTTCTCCTTTGAAGCCTCCTGTAGAGCTCCTTTGATTTTCTCTCATTTGCTTTCTATATTTGTAAAGGGTTGTTTAATGATTTCCTTCATCTTTTTTCTAGTGGTTCTCTTTTACTCTGCTCATACAGCTGGATCCATCAGTTGTTGATGATTGATCTTCTGGTTCATCTTGTGTGGCATGCCCCTCCTAAGTTTCAGCTGAATGTTGGCTATAACAAGTATAACAAGTTGGTGATCTGACCCTAAGTCAGCACTAGGAAATGACCGACTGCTTTGAATGTTAGATAAAAGTTTCCTACTGACCAGAATGTAGTCAGTTTGACTGTACGTATGTTCATCTGGGGATTCCCACATCCAGCATCTTGACGGTTTGGTCTGCTTGAATTTTGTGTTGGATAATGTAGAAATCATTTATATAGCAGAGGTCAAGCAGTTGTTCCCCTCTATTGTTCCTTTGGCTGAATCCAGATGTTCCCATGACTCTATAGTCCATTCTTTCTCCAGATCCCACTCTTATATTGAAGTTACCTATAACAATATGTATGTCATTCTTATGTGCCCTACTGACCTCGTTCTGTAGATTTGTGTAAAAAGTGTTGATGACATCCTCTTCTGCTTCCAATGTTGGCACACAAGCACACATACCTGTACAGTAGTTACTGAATTGTGTCATTGTCTGAAATCTGGCTGATATTATATAGTAATTTATAGGTCTGAACCTGACTTGTATTTTTGGGACAAACTAGATAGCACTAAGGCTACCCCTGCTGCGTGTTTTCCCTCTCCACATGAGATTATCATCTTGCATCTGTTTCCTACAATTCTTGTGTTCCCATCCAGTGTGTTTCTGCCAATTGAGTGAAATCCCACATGAAGTGACTGAGCTCATGCATGAGCAGGTTGGTTCCCACAATTGTGTTTAGTGATCTCATATTCAGTCACCCAATTGTGGTGAGTTTTTTTGGTGTGAGGAAGTGTCTCTCCTGGTCTTATCCATTTCTATCAGCTCCCCTCTACATGTTCAGCTTTAAGAGAGAAGCATCATCTGTCCTGTGCTTAGGACATGGAGGTACTGGGGCACTGTCATATTCTGGAACTGTAATCCAGGTGCTTGTGTTGAATTTGTCCATATCTAGTAGCTGCCTCCTGGATAGCAAGACTGGAAACAACCAGCTAGGTCCTCTGGAAACCTGGGTAATTTAATACATCGGTGGAAGGAGGTTCAGATAGTTGTCTAAAGTCTACCAGACAAAGAAGAAGAGTGCTGGTCAGTTGTCCTCATCAACTCAGACCATGAAACCGCAATGGAGTGAATATTCACCAAATATAAATCCCCTAAATTGTGTGAGTCCATAAACTATTCTCAGAACCTGTGTACAAACTGATGGGAAAGTGAACTAATCAAAAATAGAACTCATGAAGTTATAAGAGAACTAGATCTAGGTATAAGAAATGAAAATTTCCTGATGAAAGTTGTTGGCCTGAATCCATGTAGAAATTACATATTTTAGTGCCATCATCCTTTGAATTGTCAGAGGAAACCCATGTGAACTCGGTATCTTTGAAATGATTCAACCAAAACCCATTAAGTCTCTAGAAGGTTCTTTAATGGCCAGGAAAAGCAAATGAAATGTTTGAAGTTAATAAGGAATTGGGCATCAGGTAGTTTTTATATTTTTATAGTAAAAAAGATAAACACTGCTTAAGTTTATATTTAAGTAATACTTAAATTGCATGTGCAATTAAAATGATGACTACACATTTCAAAATGAGTATTATCTTTTAACTATTCTTATGTCTATTATGTTTTAGTTAAAACTGAAAAGAGCTAATGATATGGCAATATGATATGTTTATATTATCTCTGCTACACATCTCCCTCAGTCTGATAGCTGAGGAGAATTGAGAGCAGTATAAAAATGCATAATATTTTAAAGCTTTCAAGTGATGTAGAGATGCATAAAAATAAAACTTATAAACAGTGTTTTATTGATTATTAACAACAATATCAAAAATGAAGTATGATCTTAAGTTTAGTATTTCAAATACCTGTCAGGTCAGTTTCTTTTGATGTGCTGTGAGACAGAGATTATGCTTTTCTCCATTACAGATGATGGTGAAGGAAGATGAAGGGAGACCCAAGATATGCTAATATTTGGAGAAAGGGGGCAGAATTTGAATGTTTATGCAATGTTGTCATTAATCTGTAAATCTTACACTGTTCCCTGACTGCTGTTGTCAACTGCATAGTAAAGATATTATATGAGCCTCATACACACAGAATTGAGTGTCAGTATCTACCCAGCGTTATCTTTTTACTGATAAATTATTTGACAGTTCTTCCATTTGCTGCATATTAACTATGAAAAATTACTGATCAGTTTTAGCCAATATCCCTGGTATTCATAGTTCTTCAAATATCTCATATATTGCTGAAATATTTGACGCAACTGTCTTGTCATTCAATTTTATTTGCATTTGTGGTTGTGACCTCTTTTTTGCAACAAATATTTGTTCTTATGGCTCTTATTTTTGTATCAGTCTCTCCTAAGACCCAGTTCCAGATGACGACCTTATATCCAAACGCATGTGTCCTTGTTTATTCTGGAGTGCTGAGTATTTTTATGTTAGCACCCTAATTTTCTTTCATCAGTATCTTCCAAAATCTTATGTCTATGCAAACTTCCCTGTCAGCTATCTTCAAATCCAGTATTTTGAGTCAATTCCCACAGCTGAAGGATACAAGTCGATTTATTTTTTATCTGCTTTTATATCTCCAGGTGTTCGGTGAGATAGGGAATACTCAGGAGGGTGAACACACTCAAAGTCTCATCTCCATCAGCAGACAAGAAAGGATTCTTCATAAATAATTCTTATTTTCACTGTTGTTATGGTAAAATGTCACTTTAAGCATTTATACTTCTCCAACACTTGAGCAAAACAAACTGCATTACAAAAAAAACAGTGATTAAAATATATATTTTCCTTTTAAAGGAGTGATGAGTTATGTCCTGTAGTTCTGGGAAGTATTTTAACATTATGCTATAGAGATGCCAATTAAGATATGTAGTAACTGCATAGCATTTTCTTGGAATTTTAGAGAGCATCAAACTATTGAACATTTAAGTAACTTAGCAATAAAAAGCAGGGCAATTTGGGGATCGAGAAAAAAGTAACTTTGCAGTCTGGACTTTTTTTTTTTACTAAGCCACGATGGTTTAAGTAGGTATGTAACTTCACAATGGCATTGCTTTCAAACTTTTTCTACTAAATGTATCTAATTGCAGGAGATAATAACAGGACATTCACACCAACAAGAGATTTTGGAAAATTTCTAAACTGTTTACAAAACTTGTCCTTAAGAATTTCTGCTATAACTTTAAAACTCATTAAAAAATTTTATTATACCTGGTAATTTGTCCTTTTTATTTAAAAAAAACCCTAGTTTTAAAACTCTGATACTTGTGTTTAAAAACACAAAATAAACATTCTTCATTATTAGTCTGAGTTGAAGAATTTTATACAATGAGCTGAGTATGGTATTTAACCTTCTTTTGCATGTTTGTAAGTATGTATTCAGCATGCATGCACCTACACTCACATCTTTCCAACTCTAGTTCACAGTATTCTCCATTGTCACCCTTTCTCAGACTTCATTTCTTCTACATTTCTGCAAACTCAGTCATTTGTGCTGTTCTCTAAATTCTCAAAGCAAAGTCAGCCCTCACTGTATTTTCATGGACTATGGTCTCTGTCATATAAACTGCAGCTCGTCGTTATGACATGGTGTCCACGGACATGCATCTGTTAGTTATAGGGCATGTCTCAAAGAAAACTTCATTAGGAGTTTTCTTTCTAGTACTTTCTGTGGTCTTTCTGATAAGCTAATTTGAGGTCACATGTTTGAAACTTAGCTAAATTGCAGTTAGGAAAGCAAGTTTCTGTTGTGGGATTTCCCTCTGTATGCTCTGATTACCATTAATTAATAAAGAGACTGCTTTGGACCTATAGCAGGGGAAGTAGAACTAGGCGGAGAAAACTAAGCTGAATGCTGGGATAAAGGAGGTGGAGTCAGAAAGAAACCATGTAGCCCCACCAGAGACAGATGCCATTTTGAACTTTTACTGGGAAGCCACAGCCTAGTGATGATACACAGATTAATAGATATGGGTTAAATTAATATGTAAGAGTTAGCCAATAAAAAACTAGAGTTAATGGGCTAAGCATTGATTTAATTAGTACAGTTTCTGTGTGATTATTTGGGGGCTGGACAGCCAGGAACAACAAGCAACCTTCCCCAAACTAGTTTCAGATTTTAATTTGAGAAAATTGAGTTTTACCATTAGAAAAAATGGAAAATAAAAGATCCTCAAAATAACCAACATAGTTTTAAAAAATTCAAGGCAAATTCTCATTCTGCTTTTGTTTTCTCAGATCCTAAAATCTTAAAGGTTTATTTTAAGCATTCTGTAATAAATGAACATATCCTCCTTTCAGGTAATGCATTTTCCTCCCTCTGTCATCATAACTTTTGAATTCACAATCTTTAAGTAGCTGAGTTTTCTGTGGAAGTCTAATGACCTTTTCCTAGCATGGTTGAAGTGGCTTGTTGCTGTCTGATTGGGTTACTTTACCAGTTTAGAAACACAACATAGATAGAGTATTTTTTTTCCACTGTAAAGATATGACTAATGAGTCCTATATTTGTTTTTATTGACATTCTTAAAAGGAAGATTCTCTAAATTCACTGAAGACAGATACGTTTTGGTAATAAATTTCAGGTATTACAATGTAAAATGCAAGTGACATTTATCATATAAATTCTATTGAGTAGTATCTTTGACTGAAACACCTCGTATTTCTTCAGTGGAATCTATGAACACATATCACAGTAAGCATTTTTGACTAAGATAATGTCATTCAAGAATTTACATTATTCACATCTTCATTTGCTTCAAAATATGCTGTAAAACTCTTGATTTTCATACATTTTTCATTGTTATTATGGATATAGGAGTAGATACATGTAAACTTTCAAGTATCAATGTTAGAAATCTCCTATTTATATATTTTCTGTTATTAATGTTCTTCATTATAGATGCAATTTATTTCTGGTGCTCTTATCATGGTATGGACATTAAATGTACTCATTATTCATTTTTGTTTCTTGATTAAAAATGTTCACCCTTGAAAAACATTGAATTAATTGCTGCTCAAATTCTATAGTTATCTTTTTACAAATATAAAACTTATGCAAACAATTTCTAAATGAATTCTGAAATTTCTGAAAACTGACCATTTCTGTCTTTCTTCTCTTACAATGTAGTTTGACTTCTAAGTTCCACACTGAGGAAAACTAATTTTATTGAGGCTTCAATGGTAAGGAGGGCAGTTGCATGAGTTTTTTCACTTTCATTTACAATTTACCAGAGGTCATGATCTTCCATTAAAAATTTATAACTTCCTTTCAACATACCAGAAATCTTGTAATCTGTATGTTTTAAAAAAGATGAATTTAGATTTCCAATTCTCAGCTATTTCTTAGAATGAAATCTTCTTAACAACATTTGTTAAAAATAAAAACAAATTATTAAAGAATTATCTATAATTCTATCAGCATATTCTCCAACATACTTGATTTCAAACTACCTACTTTAGGGCAGGGTGTCTTATATTAATACTCTCCATTGTCTTTAACATAAATATTTTCCACATATTTATACGAAGTGTGAAAACATGCAAAGCCAACCACGTGTTCTAAAATCCTTTACTGAAAGAGGAACCTCCAGATAATGACTGGGATTTTTACTCTTTGTCTTTTAGAGGTTTTATTCTGTACTGATAAAGAGCACCAAAACCACAAGATTCTTCTTTTAGGTTACTTAAAAAAATGCCCAGTTCTTTTGTAAAATTGCAAAATGAAATATTTCAAAGAATAAAAGGAATAGAAGACCAACCATATATACTGTACTATAGATCTGTGTTTTAAGAAAGAATAAACGTGGAAAACTAGAAATTTCTTTTCCTGATGATTTCAAGAAGCTCTTTTAACATGAAGCTAATGTTTTCTTTTTTCTGTTGTTTATACTTCTAAATTGCCCACTTATAATTGATTTCTTGTATAATAAATATTATTTCTTCATTCAGTTTTTATCTTAAATTTTCAATTTATGCATGTACTTTACAAATTTATAGCAAAAGTTGCTAAGTAAATGAAAATTATAAATTTGTTCTATGAAAGTATTTGTGACAGTATATATTTATGAATTCAAAATTGCTGAAAGTATGGTATATTTTGCCTGTGTTAGTGTTATGGCATGGTATTTCTAACAAGATCACAGAAAATGGAAAATAAAGAATTTGTTTCTCTCATTAAAATTGTGTGACTAAAAAGAAAGTTATGTGTGGTGTTATAAAGTAAATATTTAGACAAAAGGTACTTTTTCTATTCATGAAGAGGATAACAGAATTAAAGGTCTGCCAAAAAATGGTGGTGCTGTGCTTTAGTATTCTACCCCGTAACAGACTATAATTAATTGTTAAATCCTTCCTCTCTAATCCACTTAAGGCTGGAAGGCCTTGCACTTTGTAGGTCATGATTCCTGGCATGGGCACTCACTCCTGGAACAACGTGCCTTCTGCCAGTGATGTAAAAATCATTTAGATGTTTTTTTAAGGGGCATAGAATTTTCTGTGTACCTAAGGGTATAATCAATGGGTTGTTGGAGAATGGGCACTTGTTGGTTCCTGGCTTCCTGGCTAGCTTAGACCCAAAGTAATCACATAGAGACTGTATTAATTAAATCATTGCTTGGCCCATTAGCTCTAGAGTCTTTATTGGTTAACTCTTAATTATTAATTTCTATTAACCTGTGTATTGCCATGTGACAATGGCTTATGGGAAAATTTTTGTCATGTCTGACTCTGATGGCAGCTCCATGATTTTCTCTGACTCTGCACTTCTTTTTTCTGGCATTTAGCCCAGTTTTCCCTGTCTACCTAAGTTCTGCCTTGTAGGTCCAAACAAGTTTTCTTATTGATTAATGGTAATCATAGCAGGCAGAGGGGACTCCCACATCATATTTGTTTTTCTGCTTAAATACAAAGGAAGAATTTTAACTTTAACATAGTAAAATTACATAAAACAAAACAGGAATTAAACAAGAACTACATTTACAATATTTCTATCTACTTTAACTTTAATCATAACTAAGGAAAACTGTAGCTATATCTATAAATTTTTTAACTCTATCAAACACTCCAGAAGAATATAATATTACCTAAGTAAACAGGAAGCACATTGTAAGCAACTTCCAAAACTCTAGAATTGACAGAGACATATTGCTGCATTGATAGACACACAAAGTATTGATAGACAAACAAAGTTGTTTTTTTTTTAACCATTGAGGCATCCATCTTTAACCTAGAGGCCCATAGTATCCAGCATGCTTTTCTATGAAGCAGAATTTTTTTTTAATTCTCTTGGGTTTTAACTGGATTTTAGTTGCCCGACACTGGGCGCCAGTTTGTTGGAGAAGGGACATTTGCTCCCAGCTGCCCAGCTAGCTTAGACCTAAATAATCACACAGAAACTGCATTAATTAAATCACTGCTGGGCCCATTAGCTCTAAATTATTATTGGCTAAGTCTTACATATTAATTTAATCCATTTCTCTTAATGTATGTATTACCATGTGGCAGTGGCAGCTTACCAACAAAGTTGCAGCATGTTTGACTCTGGCAGTGGCTCCATGGCTTCTCATTGACTCTACCCTTCTTTCTCCAAGCATTTAGCCTAGCTTTCACTGCCTACCTAAGTTCTGCCTAGCTATGGGTCCAAAACAGTTTTTTTTTAAATTCATTAATGGTAATCACAGCACACTGAGGGGATTCCCACATCAAAGGGTGGCCTTATTTTACATCTTTCTTTTTACTTCTTGAAGGCAGATTATCATTTCTAAAATCATTGTTAATAAAATAAAAGCTTCTGTAAAGCAAAGAATATGGTCAAGAAGAAAAAACAACAGCCTACAAGATGGGAAATAATCTTCACCAACCCCACATCAGACAGAGGACTGATCTCCAAAATATATAAATAACTCAAGAAATTGGTCTACTATACCCAGCCAAGCTAACGTTCACTATCAATGGAGAAAACAAAATATTCCAGGATAAAAACAAATTTAAACAATTTGTAGCCACAAATCCAGCCTTGCAGAAAGTAATAGAAGGAAAATCGCAACCCAAAGAATCCAACATTACCAACACTGCCTACAATAACTCAGACATCTAGCGACCATTCACAACCACAACTCAAAGAAGGAAAACACAAAAACTCTACTACACACAAAAAAATAAAAAAATAATAATAACCGGAGTCAACAACCACTGGTCATTAATATCACTTAATATCAATGAACTCAATTCACCTATAAAAAGGCACAGACTTAGAGATTGGATACGAAAACAGGATCCAACATTTTGCTGTTTACAAGAAACACACCTCAACCACAAAGACAGAAACGTACTCAGGGTAAAGGGTTGGGAAAAGGTTTTACAAGCAAATGGACCTAAGAAACAAGTGGGTGTGACCATTCTAATATCTAACAAAATCGACTTCAAACTAAAATCAATCAGAAGAGATGGAGATGGACATTTCATACTCATAACAGGAACAATCCATCAGGAAGAAGTCTCAATCCTGAATATCTATGCCCCTAATGTAAAGGCACCCACTTATGTAAAAAAAAAAAAACAAAAAACTAGAACTCAAGGCAGTCATCAAACCACACACACTAATAGTAGGAGGCTTCAATACACCTCTCTCACCAATGGACAGGTCAATCAGACAGAAACCAAACAGAGAAATAAGAGAATTATTGGAGGTATTGAATCAAATGGACTTAACAGATATCTACAGAACATTCCACCCAAATAAGAAATAATATACCTTCATCTCTGCAGCTCATGGAACCTTCTCGAAAATTGACCACATACTCCGTAACAAAGCAAACTTCCACAGATACAAAAAATATTAGTAACCACCTGTGTCTTGTCAGATTACCATGGATTAAAGTTAGAATTCAACAACAATGCTACCCACAGGAAGCCAACAAAATCATGGAAGTTGAACAGTCAACTAATAAATCACCCCTGGGTCAAGGAAGAAATAAAGAAAGAAATTAAAGTCTTCCTTGAATTTAATGAAAATAAAGACATAACATACTCAAACCTATGGGACACTATGAAAGCAGTGCTAAGAGGAAAGTTCATAACACTAAGTGCCCAACTAAAGAAAACGGAGAAAGCACACATTGGAGACTTAACAGCACACTTGAGAGCTCTAGAAAAAAGAAGCTGATTCAAACAAGAGGAGTAGAAGACTGGAAATAATCAAACTGATGGCTGAAATCAACAAAATAGAAACACAGAAAACTATCCAAAGAATCAATAAAGCAAAAAGCTGGTTCTTGAAGAAAATCAACAAGATTGACAAACCCCTCTCCAAACTAATCAAATGGCAGAGAGAGAACACGCAAATTAATAAGATCAGAAATGAAAAGGGGGACATAATCACAGATACAGAGGAAATTCAGATTATCATTAGATCTTACTACAAAAGCCTGTATGCCACAAAATTGGAAAATGTAAAAGAAATGGACATTTATTTTACATAAGTACCATATACCAAAGTTGAACCAAGACCAGGTGAACAATCTAAATAGACCTGTCAGTCGTGAAGAATTAGAAGCTGTTATCAAAAATCTCCCTACCAAAAACAGCCCAGGACCAGATGGTTTCAATGAATAATTCTACCAGATCTTCCATGAAGAGCTAATACCTACACTCCTTAATTTATTTCACAATATATAAACAGTAGAGTCATTGCCAAACTCGTTTTATGAACCTACAGTTACCCTGATACCAAAACCACACAAAGATACAACCAAGAAAGAGAATTACAGGCCAATCTCACTCATGAACTTTGACAGAAAAATTCTCAATAAAGTACTGGCAAACAGAATTCAAGAACACATTAGAAAAATTACCTATTCTGATCAAGTGGGCTTCATCCCAGATATGCAGGGCTGGTTCAACATATGCAAATCTATCAATGTAATCCATCATATAAATAAACTGAAAGAAAAAACCATATGATCATTTCATTGGATGCTGAAAAAGCATTTAACAAATATCAACACCCCCTTATGACAAAGGTGTTGGAGAGATTGGGAATACGAGGATCATACCTAAATATAATAAAAGCAATATATATTAAGCCGACAGCTAACATCAAATTGAATGGAGAGAAACTCAAAGCCATTCCACTAAAATAAGGAACACGACAAGGCTGTCCACTTTCTCCATACCTCTTCAATATAGTGCTTGAAGTTCTAGCAATAGCAATAAGACAACATAAGGGGATCAAGGTGATTCGAATTGGAAAGGATGAAGTTAAACTTTCATTATTTGCAGACGATATGATAGTCTACATAATCGACCCCAAAAACTCTACCAAAGAACTCCTACAGCTGATAAAAATCTTTAGTAATGTGGCAGGATACAAAATCAACTCCAAAAAATCGGTTGTCCTACTATACACAAAGGATAAAGAAGCAAAGAGGGAAATCAGAGAGACATCACCTTTCACGATAGCCACAAATAGCATAAAATATCTTGGGGTTACTCTAACCAAGGAAGTGAAAGACCTATTTGACAAATATTTTCAGTCTTTGAAGAAAGAAATTGAGGAGGTTACCAGAAAATGGAAAGACCTCCCCTGCTCTTGGATTGGGAGAATCAACATAGTAAAAATGGCAATTCTACCAAAAGCAATCTATAGATTCAATGCAATCCCCATCAAAATCCCATCAAACTTCTTCACAGAACTTGAGAGAACAATAATCAAGCTTATATGGCAAAACAAAAAACCCAGGATAGCCAAAACAATCTTATATAATAAAGGAACTTCTGGAGGCATTACCATCCCTGACTCTAAACTCTATTACAGAGCGACAGTATTGAAAACAGCTTGGTATTGGCATAAGAACAGAGAAGTCGACCTATGGAATCGAATAGAAGACCCGGATATTAACCCACAAACCTATGAACACCTGATTTTCAACAAGGGAGCTAAAGGTATACAAGGGAAGAAGGAAAGCATCTTTAACAAATGGTGCTGGCATAACTGAATGTCAACCTGTAGAAGAATGAAAGTAGATCCATATCTATCACCATGCACAAAACTCAAGTCCAAATGGATTAAAGACATCAACATTAATCGACCACTTTGAACCAGAAAGAAGAGAAAGTGGGAAGTAGTCTACAAGATATAAACACAGGAGACCACTTCCTAGGTAGAACCCCAGTAGCACAGACAATAAGAGAATCAATGAATAAATGGGACCTCCTGAAACTGAGAAGCTTCTGTAAAGCAAAAGACTCCATCAGTAAGACAAAAAGGCTACCCTCGGACTGGGAGAAGATCTTCACCAACCCCTCATCAGACAAAGGCCTGATCTCCAAAATATACAAAGAACTCAAGAAACTAGACACTAAAACTCTAATTAACCCAATTAAAAAATGGGGTACTAAACTGAACAGAGAATTCACAACAGATGAACTTCGAATGGCCAAAAGGCACTTAAGGTCATGCTCAACCTCCTTAGCGATCAGGGAAATGCAAATTAAAACAACTTTGAGATACCATCTTACACCTGTCAGAATAGCCAAACTCAAAAACATCAATTAGCCTATGCTGGAGAGGATGTGGAGTGAGGGGAACTCCACGTTGGTGGGAATGCAAACTTGTGCAGCCACTGTGGAAATCAGTGTGGTGGGTTCTCAGGAAACTGGGAGTCACCCTCCCTCAGGACCCAGCAATTCTACTCTTGGGAATATACCCAAGAGATGCCCTATAAAACTACAAAAGCATTTGTTCAGCTATGTTCATAGCAGCACTATTTGTAATAGCCAGAACATGGAAACAACCTAGTTTGTCCTCAATAGAAGAATGATTAAAGAAGGTGTGGAACATATACACATTAGAGTTTTACTCAGCGGTAAAAAAAACAATGGCATCTTGAATTTTGCATGCAAATGGATTGAAATAGAAAACTCTTTACTGAGTGAGGTAACCCAGACCCAAAAAGAGGAATATGGTATGTACTCACTCATAATTGGATTCTAGTCATAGTTAAAGGTCGTTGAGCCTATTATTCGTGATCCCAGAAAAGCTAAATAAGAAGGTGAACCTGAAGAAAATCATATGGTTATCCTCCTAGATATTGGAATTAGATTGTCAGGCAAACTTGGGTGCACGGGGGGTAGGGGTGGAAGTAAGGGGAGATGGTTAGAGAGAAGGGAGGGGGGAGGATTGGGGATGGCTTGGGGGAGTGGGATGCGGGGGAGGGAGGAAGAATGGATATGGGAGCAGAGAAGTATATATCTCAACTAAGGGAGCCATTTTAGGGTTTACAAGAGACTTGATTCTGGAGGGGTTCTGAGGCCCAAGGAGAGGTCCCCAGATTGTTCCTTGGGCAGCAGAGAAGAGGGTGCCTGAACTGGCATTGGCCCATAACCATACTGATGAATATTTTGCATATCACCACAGAACCTTCATCTGGCGATGGATGGAGATAGAGACAGAGACACATATTGGAACACTGGACTTAACTCCCTAGGTCCAAATGAGAAGCAGAAAGAGGGAGAACGTGAGCAAGAAAGGCAGGACCAGACGGAACCTTCATCTGACGATAGATGAAGACAGAGATGGAGACCCACATTGGAGCACTGAACTGAGCCCCCAAGGTACAAATGACGAGCAGAAGGAGGGGGAACGTGAGCAAGAAAGGCAGGACCAGACGGAACCTTCATCTGACGATAGATGAAGATAGAAACGGAGACCCACATTGGAGCACTGGACTGAGCTCCCAAGGTCCAAATGAGGAGCAGAAGGAGGGAGACCATGAAAAAGGAAATCAGGACCGCGAAGGGTGCCCCCTCTGATACAAGGGGACTGATCGAATGAGACCTCACCAAGATCAGGTGGACTGGAACTGAATGAGCATGTGATCAAACCGGAGTCTCTGAATGTGGCTGACATGGGGGCTGATTGAGAAGCCATTGACAATAGCACTGGGTCTTGTTTTGTCTGCATGTACTGGCTTTTTGGGATCCTAGTCTGGTTGGATGCTCACCTTCCTAGACCTGGAGGGAGAGGGGAGGAACTTGAACTTCCCACAGGGCAGGAAACCCTGACTGGTCTTAGGACTGGAGAGGGAGGAGGAGAGGGAGTTTGGGGGAGGAGGAGAGGGAGTAGGGGGAATGGGAGAGTATGGGGAGGAGGGGAGGAAGTGGAAAACTTATAAACAAATAAATAAATTAATTTAAAATAATAAAATAAAAAGTTTTGAAAGGGATGACAGTGGAATTATTGCTTAATACATTAAAGTAAGCCTGTAGTGTGTTATCTTTGCGCTACTTCCTTGAAATTTTTCGATTAAATATTTTTTGTACAAGTCTTAAATTTAGTAACTAACACATAACTTCAGTTACAATATTCCATCATTTCTCTAAATGGTTCTAATTAATAAATTTTGATTTTTACATTCATTTAATAAGGTATCCAGTACACATAAAGTGATAACTTAGCATTTAGAAGTTTATAATAGCATGTTATCTTCTTTATGGATGCCATTTTTTTGTACAGAAAAGTCAAAAGTAAAATACAGTATGTAAAGTGTACCAACTCATTTGTAGAGGTCATTGAAAATCTTGCAATAGATTAAAAATCAAGAGACTCCCTTGGTTTTAAGAGTAGGTTCAACATACCTAACAAAGCTGTTTAAGTGGTAGATAGTATAGAATTAGTTTAGCAAATGGAAAAAGGATTAAGTTTTGAGTTCATTCAGAAGAATTTTGTATGCTTGACACCCCTGCACACACAAATGACAGAAAGTGAAAATAGCAGGACTTGTAGACCTTCTTTTTATGAAAACATTGAAACTTTAGCAAAAAAAAAATATATATATATATATAAACTTCAGTTCAGTATAATGACTTTTTTTCTTCAACACAGAACGTAGAATATAATAGAATAATCCTCTCACATCTGCTTAAATAATTTAAACAAGAAAATCAATTATAGGGTATTCCTTATTCTAAAAATAATACTAGAAATAAAGCTCCCCACCCAATATAAACTCACTGATGAAATGATACATATCGTTGTTATAATAGTGAGAGGCTGGAGAGATGGATCAGCAGTTAGGAGCACTGGCTGCTCTTCCAGAGGATCTGGGTTTGATCTCAAGCACATACATGGCATCTTACAACTGTTTATAACCCCAGTCTAAGGAGAACAAACAAACTCTTCTTGCGTCTCCAGGTGGTATATGTTTATAGATGCAGGCAAAATACCCATACATCTATAACAAAAGATCAATAATACTCTAATATTTAAAAATAAACTAGGAAAATATGATAAAGAAAACTGATTGCTTCTATTGAACATTCATTTCCTTGCCATGAAAATAAGACATCATGGGTTAGGAAGAAGAAAAAAAAGCAAAGTAATATAGACTTAAAACTTTTAATCTCTTTAAAAATAAATTTAATTATACAAATATAAAATGTTTAAAATTATCATGTACAATAGTAACAAGTGCAGACTGAATTCGACAAACCCATTAACAAAATACATACAAAATGAAAAATATTTGTGGTGCAGAAATTGAACTCAAAAACTAGTGGTTAGTAGAGAATACTTTCTCTTGGAGCTCCGTGCCCAGCTGGCAAATACTTTTGAAGATAATTAACTGGAAGCTAAACAAAAAGATTTAAACAGCATTTACTCAGAAGGCCATTATAGTAGAACTTCTGGTTTTTTGTAAATACCCAAATACAATGTATTCTTTAGTGAATAGGGTAATGAAAAAAGGCAATAAAATACAAAATGTTGATACATAGAAATAGTGATGATGATGACAGATATTTCGAGTCAATACAATGTAATCTGTTTTTCTTTCCTTCTTTCTTTCAATTTTCTTTCCTCTCTCCCTCCTTCCCTCCCTCCCTCCTTCCTTCCCTCTCTCTCTCTCTCTCTCTTCTCTCTCTCTCTCTCTCTCTTCTGTTGTTTTTTACATTCTACCCAAAGTTTCCCCTCCTTCCCATTTCTCCAACCGAACCCACCCCACCAGTCTACTGTCTGCCCCACCCACTCCTCCTCCACTGTTTCCGGTCAGATATAGGAAGGCATCCCATTGATGTCAGCCAGCCATGATATATCAAGCTTTAGAGAGACCTGGTGTCCCTTTCTCTGCAAAGGCTGGATAAGGCAATCTAGAAGGAGGAATGGGTCCTAAAAGCATGCAACAGAGTGTGCGACATCCCCTGTTCTCATTGGTAGAGGTCCCACATGAAGACAAAGTTACACACTTTACATATAGGCAGAGGGCCTTGGTCAGTCTCATACAGGCTACTCCCCAGTTGTTGTTTAGTCCCTGTGAGTTCCCATGAGACTAGGTTAGTTGGTTTTGTGGGATTTCTTGTGGAGCCCTGGACTCCACTGGGACCTACAATTTTTCCCCCTTCTCTTCTGCAGGGTTCCTAGAGGTCCACCTAATGTTTGACTGTGGGCTTTTGTATCTGTTTCTATCTGTTGCTGGGTGAAATTTGTCTAATGACAACTGGGATAGGCACTAATCTATAAGTATAGTAGAATATCATTATGAATCTTTTCATTGACTTTTTTGCCATTCATATTTTAAAATCATCTACTATGTTCTTGCTTTTGTTTTAAGACTTAGTAATAGGATAATAATACAGCAAACAGGAGTGATCTGGTTTGATAGCTTATAATATGGCAGAGTCAAAGACAGTTTTAGGGGAGTAAGAATAACAGTATACCAGGAAGTGATAATTGCTAAGGAGAGAAGTTACACAAGGCAGTGAGTGCACACATCTCTGTTTGCAAAAGAACAAAAAGAGACAGTTTTAGATATAGGAACTTGCTGTCACTCAATGAAACGATACATCCAGCTAGAACTCTGATGTGTCACACAGATTTTGATGGAGAAATAACAGAAAATTTAGTAAATGGCTCTGAGAAAATTGCTAGCATTAAGGAAAGCAGAATTTGGAAGCCATCACAAAAATTCACTATTGATCAAAATGCAGAGAAGACTGAGCATGATGTGCCAGGCAACATTTGACACATTTATAAAATAATCTCTACACCTATGGCCCAGGGAACATTTCAGAGGAGAGAGCTAAATAGTTTAAGAGCCAAAAGACATCTGTTATGAAATAGCATTTTATATGTGGAGCAGAGAGTTACAGTGATGAAATGCTAAAAGTCTAATCACCTAAACAAGACTTTCACAAGGATGAATCCAGATGTTATTCCAGTTTGGATTGGAGAAATCTTGCAAGGCTATATCCCTAGATGAAGAGTTACAAAGAATTAATGGCTATTTAGAAGGAGACTCAGCCTTCCCTGTCCAACCCCTAACTGATTACTCAGTTCCAAAGGGTCAGCCCTAAATACAAACACACACACAAGCAGCACTTAAAGATCGTATTTATATATACATGTGCATTTACATGAGTCTCTTCTTGTGTTTCTATGCACATGTGTGCATGCCTGTCTGTGCCCTGTGTAATATTAAAAATTCAGAGAGTCATAAATCTGAAGGAGTGATGCAGGGAAATTGAAAGAGTTGGAGGTAAGAGAAGGTGAAGTGAAAAACATGTAAATACACTACTTACACATGAAATTTTCAGGTTAATAAAATAAATGGAATAAAACCAACCCCACAATGGAAAGGTAAATCTGCATTTAGGAGAGCCCATTCTGATCTCTAATGGGTGTGCTTTATTGGAGAAAAAGTTAGACTCAAGGATGAAACTGTATTGCTAAATATTAACATGCTATTTTACTATATGCATTTACTTTATTATCATGTAGTAGGAGAATCCATGAGAGCATGGAGCTGCAACATTTTCATAAAGTTGAAACTGTCTAAAATAGTGGAATAATATTTCACTAAGGAAGCATACACACTTTGAGTCATCATTGTGTCAGTGACTTTCTTCCTCAGTATCCACTCTTAGCTGGTGCTGTTACAGCTCATTAAAATATTTTTGACTCTCAGACTTTCAGCCTCATATTCACAAATCACTGATGACTATGTTTTCCCCACATTTCTTTATTGCAAAAGTCTTTTCAGTTTTCTCAGGTTGTCCTGCCCAGGTCCTATTAAAGATTAAGAGTGCATGTTTATTTCCAGTGTTTTATCTAGAATTATGTAGTGTGTGTGTGTGTGTGTGTGTGTGTGTGTGTGTGTGTGTGTGTGTGTTTGTGTGTGTAGAGAGAGAGAGAGAGAGAGAGAGAGAGAGAGAGAGAGAGATAAACAGAATGACAGAGGTAGAGACAGAAGCAGAGAGAGAGATAGAGACAGAGAAGGATGGGGCTTACTATTCTTTATATCTGGTTCATTTGGAATATACACCAAATTTCATTGTACTTAAAAACCAATCCTTACTGACTGAGAACATCCATTTTTAAAAGTTTTTTTTTTCATTTTTTCTGATTTTCTTCCTTTTGTCATATTGTATTTTTTAAATATTTCTTCTCTAAGATGGCTATTATACTTGTTCAAAATCCAAAAATAAGACCATGATGCTATGTGGTAATCCAGCTCTCTTGGGGTATGAACTGAATGGGAAGGTTAGAATTCTCTGGGAATTGATAGAACTACTTAGTAACTGCTTTTGAGTTATGGTTACATAGATATAAAACAAGCTAAAGGTTAATATATATATGCTTTCTAACACAGGTAAACAACACAAATAAATCAAATACTGCTTTCTCTTTCCATCACCTGACCACCACTCCCACCTAGTCTGTTGATACAATCACTTCCTCAGAATCCCCGTCTTTTGCTGTGGGAGCTCCTTCGGCCAATAGCCTTTAAGATACCAGCCCTCTTGTGTGTGGTCTCTTATACTATAAATGCAGCTCTAAAGCATGCACTTGCTCTCTTACTTCCTGCTCTTCCTTCTGGCTGCTAGACTCGGTTCCTGTTTCCCATTATTGTAGAGGACTGTGATGTAGGACAGTGATCTATGAATCTTCCATAAATAAATAACCCTTTATTATATGTAAATATGAAATAGTGTGGGATTACTTTGTAACTTCTGTCATCATCTGGTGCCCTGACGTGAGGACCAGTCCACATTTTCTGAGACCACCAGCCATGTGGTGCATTGGGCACTGACTCTCCCACCCGTGAATCTAGCCAGCACTCAGACAGCAGGCTGCTGCTTAGCACTCCCTGGCTCTTGACCCACTCACTGCATCTCTGGTCATTACACATTGGCCCACGCTCTGCTGCCTGTGATTCCCATGGTGTACACAGTCCACAACTTGCACTCATGGAAAACTTTGGGTTCCTTCTTTATCCTGGACCCCAACTCTTAGAATCATTTGCTTGCCTTAATAACTGCTCTTAATTTGTTAAACAAAGCATATTTTCAGTACCTAAGTAAGCAACACATGCTGTTCATTGCTGCTAGCGTCTCTCGGCCAAATGGCTCCAACTGCAACACCTGTTGGCCAATAATGATGATTATACCTCCTCTAATTCATTGCAATTGCCTTAAGACAGATAAGATCTCATAAACTACAAAAAATAACTAATAACATCCAGGAATTCAATAATTATTTTTCTTTTACTATGGAGGTATTCCGAAAGGCTTATGTGATTTTCCTTCTACTTCCCCTTATTTGATTCTAGGAATCAGTTTTGTTTTCAATATTGTATCATTTAAAATGGTTCAATACTATGAAGAGGGATAGCAGGGATGGCAACAATTAGACAAAATTATCTGAAGAATTTGTGCTGTTGAATTTAGCTATCAGAATCTGTTGAAAAGTTATGATAGATTAATGACTAAGGTATCTCTCCAGGAAGGTAATATACACACAGTCAAAATTATGTAAAAAGAAGAAGCGTTATCTTTACTGGACAAGTTTCATACCTTGGAATCTCAGTGAGGACATTAGAACAGAATATTGGACAGGAGATACAAACTTTTAAAGGGACAGTATTAAAATAATTGAAAAGGTTGAGGAATTTATTGAAATTGATGAGCAGGGACAAATGATACAAGGACAGGATTTAGCCTCATCAGTATGTGCCAGACCCCATCATGACTTACACAGAGTTTCAACTGCATTTCTGGTAATTTCCTCAGAAAGACCATCTGGCACAAAGTTCCCTAAGGTAGTCAAAGAATATGCATAGGAACCAATACATATGAGTGATCTAAAAAAATAAAACAAGCTGTAATTTCTTAGGGGCTACATTCACCATTTGTCAGATAAATGGTTAAAAACATGGGCTCTAAGCACTAAGGCTACCCCACATGATTGGCTTCAATTAATCCCAGTGCTCATAGAAAATGAACCTCAACTGCTTTGGAAGTGTTATTGGAGAGAAGAGGAAACAATTTTAGAGCAACAAGGGAAAGCTAAAGGATTTCAGAATTCCCAAGATCAAATTCTTGGTGAAAGTCATTACTCTGATCCTCAGGAACAGGGTCACTATGATGAATTCATCTTGTCTCTATGTAGCACAGCAGCTTTAAATGCTTGGGACAGGATTCAGGGACCAGGAAAGAGTATTGAGTCATACATTAGGGTTAAACCATGCCAGAAAGAACCCTTTAGTGACTTCTTACCAAGATTAACTAAGGCTGTACAAGTAGGAATGTCAGACCCTAAGACTAGACATGTACTAATTGAATCCTTGACTTTTGAAAATGTCAACTGAGAATATAAGAAAATCCTTGGGCCTTTAAAGGTTAGATCAGCACCTATAGATGAATGGATCTTGCATACAATGAATGTTGAAACATTTGACTATAGTACTGAAGCTTGGGTAGAAGAAGCAATATTTAATGGTATGAGGAAACACCAGAATGCCAAATGTTTTAATTGTGGAAGAATAGAAAATCTAAGAAGGGACTGTAGACAAGGAATTCCTACAAATAATGTCTCCTCTCAGAATGTCAAGAATAGGAAGACTAAGACTAAGCCTTCTGGTATGTATAGGAGGTGTGGCAAAAGCTGTCATTGGCCTAATGAATATAGGTTGACAAGGAACAGACAAGACAACCCAATACCACTGGGAAACTCCTGGAGGGGGCCTCTCACCGGCCCTGATGTCAAACAAGGTCCAGTCACTCCCAGTCACTGTGAAGAACATGTCTCATCAGGAAAATAAAACAATCCAGTGCCTACTGTTAAAAACCATACTGTTCTGGATGATGGAATAGATATGCAGTATGAATAAATATCCAGGAGGAAATAGGAAACTTATATCTTGGCAGACTTCTATAGATGATCAAAGACCAAAGTTAGGAGTTCATATAAATGGCATTGTAATTAAGGAATTACTAGACACAGGTGTGGATGTGTGTGTCATTACTCTAGAATCTTGGCATCCAGATTGGCCTCTTCAAGAGGCAGACATTCAATTCCTGGCAATTAAAACTCAATCTCAAGTAAAGCAAAGCATGAGGTGGGTTGAATGCATAAAGCCAGAAAGGAAGACTGAGGCCATATATAACTAATATTGCAGTGAATTTATGAAGACATGACTTATTTCAGTAAAGGAATACCTAGGTTAACATTCCTGCAGTCCCCAAAACTCATGTTTCTGGGAATGATATCATAAGATATTAGAAACAAAGGTCACCAGCCATTCAGGCTGTACAAGAACACCAAGCAAGTAGCAAGCCTTCAGAGGTACTAGTGGCCGTGCTATTAAAATAGTTAGCTCAGAAACCCATGTGGGTTAAGCAATGGTCTTTAATGGAAGACAAATGGCAGCTGGTACAGGGGCACCTAGATGCTCACCATATTGAAGAATCAATCAGTCCTTGGAAATCTCCTATATTTGTTGTTAAAAAGAAATCTGGAAAATGGAGAATGGTAACAGATCTAAGAGCTGTCAACAAGGTTATTCACCCTATGGGCCCTCTAAAATCTCGAATTCCTCTGCCTTCTCTATTACCAAAAGGATGACCTTTTATAATAAATGATTTAAGGATTGCTTCTTCACTATATCTTTATAAGAAAAGGATCAAGAAAAAAATTGCCTTCACAGTGCCTACTTATAATAATTCTCAGTCTAATAGGAGATACCAGTGAACTATCCTCCCTCAGGAAATGCTCAATAGTGCCACCTTGTGCCTATACTTTGTGTGTCAACCACTGGAAATAATATGCAAGCAATTACCTACATCTATAATTTACCATTATATGGGTGACATTTTGTTATCTGATTCAAATACAAATAATTTAGAAACAATGTTTTAAGAAGTAAAGAAAGTTTTGCCTAAATGGGGATAAAAGTTGCTCCTGAAAAATACAAAGAGGAGATTCTGTCAATTGCCTAGGTTAAAAAATAGGCTTACAGAAAATTAGAGCACAAAAGGTACAGATTACAAGAGACCAATTGCAGACTCTTAATGACTTTCAAATACTATTAGGAGATATTTCCAGTCTATAACTGGCTGTTGGGATAATATGTGGTCTAATAGTTAATTTAAAAAAAATCTTAGATGGTGACAAAGACTTAAATAGTCCCAGAGAATTAACATCTGAAGTGGAAAAAGAATTGATGGTTGTTTAAGAGAAATTACAGGAGTCACATGTAGATAGAGTGAATCCAATCTTAATTGTATTCTAGCCACATTGCCTTCCAGAATTTCCCCTACAGGAATTTTAATGCAGAGGGAAGATATTATCTTAGAATGAATTTTTTTTACCACAAAAATCAAGTAAAAAATTAAAATTTTATGTGGAAAAAGTCTCTGAATTAATTATAAAAGGAAAATTGAGACTTCTTCAATCAGCAGGTATAGACTCAGCATAGATTATAGTGCCTTTTACTGCTGAAGAAATTAAAAAAATTATGGGAAGACAATTAACCATGGCAAAGGGCTCTTGCTAATTTCTTGGGAGAAATTAATAGCAATTATCTCAAAAGTGATAGAATTAACCTTATAAAGAGAACCACTTTAATTCTTCCCCAAATTGTACATGATGTGACAGTAACTGGAGCCTGTACATTTTATACTGATGCAAATAAATCAACAAAGCCAGGTAACAAATTAGAAGAATTAAGTATGGTGGAATAAAGCTCTTATAATTCTCTCCTAAAAGCAGAATTATATGTCATTCTCATGGCACTAAGAGATTTTAAAGGACCTCTCAGTATAGTTACTGATAGCATAATAGGCACAAAGAGATGTCTTGCCTATTGAAACTGCTGAATTTATACCACACAATACAGAATTCACTTCATTATTCATACAGGTTTAAAATGTAATCAAGAATAGACTTTGTTCCATATTTATAACACACATCCAATCCCATACATGTCTGCCAGGTAATGAAGAAATTGTCAGGTACATGTCTAGCACCAGGTAATGAAGAAATTGAACAGTTGTTGATTGGAAATGTGCTGATGGCCTCAGAATTTCATAAGAAATGTCATGTCAATAGCAAAGGTTTAAAGGAAGAGTTTTCTATTACATGGCAACATGCTATGGAGATTATGGAGATTATAAAGTGATGTCCTATTTGCTCTTTCTATAACCAAACCTGGAGGGAGTACCCCAAAGAATCCTCAAAGGAATGAGTTCTGGCAGATGGATGTGTTCCACTTTACAATACTTGAAAAATTAAAATATGTACACCACACCATTGACATGGGTATACCTGCACAACAAAAGACAGACAATGGTTCAGCATATGTGTCTAAGGAAATAAAACAGATTTTTGTTCATTACAATATAAATCATAATACAGGTATACCAAACAATCATAGAGGTCAGGCAGTTATAGAAAGATCAAATCGAACTATAAGTGATATGCTAAGCAAACCAAAAAGGATGGAAAATACCCTCAGAAATAGATTGCATAATGCTTTATTAACCATAAATTTTCTTAATGCTAATCAGAAAGGAATGACAATAGCAGAGAAACACTGAATAATAGAAAAACTTCTGAATTAAACCAGCTAGTGTATTTCAAGGATGTGCTGACCTCATAGTGGAAACTAAGATATGTGCTACTTTGGGAAGGGATTTTTGCTCTTGTTTCCACAGGCATAGGAAAACTAGGTATACCATCAAAACTAATAAAGATTCTGTTTAAAAAAGAGAAATCCAGTGAGAAATAGAAATGACAGCTCATCCAAAAAGGTGACAACCATACAGGTTAAAAAAAGACCTCATAAGGGTTGGGGCAAGGTTGGTTATATTCTTGTCTCTGCAGGAAAATATTCATCTTCAAAGAGTTGAGAGTCCTTGGAGATCTAGATGCCTAAAGATAAAAAGATAGCTATCCAGATGGAGTCAATAAGCCAAGAGAAATCTGACTTATAATGCTGTATCATCAACAGGGTAAAATTTGATTATCTGCACATCCCTAATTAAACATCCCTAATTAAAGCTAAGAACGGGCTTTGGAGTTGGACAATGGCTGTGTCCTCCTCTAAATCCAAACATGTTAAAAAATATTCAGAAGTTCTGTCTCATGTCAGGATCCATCTGGTATGGGAAAGAAAGAAGATAAATCTTAAGGAAATATTTTACTTTTTCCCTGCTTATTTTGTCTATATTGTATCTTTCATTGAAAATAAGTTTATATGAATAATGTTTAAGTTTTCAACAATGAACAGTAGATTTTTCTGCAGTGATCCAGGAAGAAGATGGGGCCCCACAGCAATGACTCCACCTAGTTGATATGATGTCATGATGCTAATAATGCTACTGTGAGACTGGTTTTTGGGTACCAGCTGTTGAAATGCTTTACCTTCTTACAACATCCTAGCCAGAACTCCAAATAAGAACTTAAAAAATAAAAAGACCTATCAATTACTCAGAGACCCTTTGCAATTATATAAAACAGCAATCTTAAAACTTAACCATTATATCACTTTTACAGGATTCCATAGATAAAACATCACCCCCATGAAAGCTGGAAACAACTCTAAAAGATGATGTCCCCTCTATCAACAAAGTTTGTTCTCAGAGTTAGGACACCATTTTGGGGTTGATTATTATTAATATAGTGTTGGGGGTTGTGGTGGAAATTATGTAGACCCAGAGATCTCAAAATAAAGATATGGGGAGAACTGAAAGGAATAATAGGTAATTTATGTGAAATTACACTAATAATAAGAGTGAGTCATAGAATGAATACTTGTGAACTATTTTTTATGGACAATTTATATTGGTATAGATTTTTGTATATAGATATATCTGTATTATATTATTGTATTATATTGATATATTTGTTATATTGAATATGTTCCTATTTCTGTATACGATATTTGTATACCTATGTAATATTATTTGGTCATATTTTATATGTGCATGTTTCTACCTCTGTTTAAGACATTTTGTATATTTCTACAATTTTAGGATATATTTACCATACTGTATTATACATTTTTATCTCTGGTCAAGATATTTATACATTGTTTACATTTTGAGGTCACTGTTCTCCTTTACTGCACAGTTGTTTAAAGATTGTTTAATATTCTGCCATGAAGACTTAATATTTAAGTTATATAGGTATTAAGTATTATAAGTCAATAGTTACTTATATTTGTTATACTTTTAGTCAAACTAATTAGATTCTTTAGATACTTAGAAATTATACTCTTTATAAATAGTTAATCTTCAACCACTTCAATAATCTGTAGGACATTGCATTTAAATAACTTAGGATTCTGTTGATATGAGACATGATTGCTTCTGGCAGCACCAATCTATTACTGAGAGAATGTTGAGCACTGAAGACACTCCACTTGGAGTTTGTTTTCTTCCTGGCACAACTGTCTTTTGGGCAAGGTACTGCCATGTCTGAACCACTGACAAAGTGCATGATGTTCAGACTGGACAAGCAGGATACAAGAAAAAAGACTATCAAATCTTACCAAGAAGGGGTAAGATGGTTTTGGAAAATTTCCTGCCTCTGAAAATGGTCTGTCAGTTACTTTAGGTCTTAGCCAAAGTTGGTTGCTTCATCATTGGAAATGAGATTTCAGATGATTGCTCAGGTAGTCAGTTGTCTCTGTCATCTACTGCACATTTTGGAAGCTGTTTAATTCCACTTCCTGCCTACTCAAGTAGTACTATTTCCCTTCTCAGGCCTTTGATGGTGTTGAAGATTAGTCAGTTGTAGTTACTATCCTTTTATGATCAAGCAAAGTCATTTCAACTATAAAATTTAGACTCCGTAGGAGAGACTCTTTGTTAAAACATTAGGATATGTTCCTTGTTTAATATTGTTTATGCTGGTTATAATTTTAACTTTATACTTGATATCTGTTCCTAGTATACATAGTTTTGTATTGGGTTTGGAACTCTCCTATTTAAAGACAAGGGGGAGGTGCTGTGGGAGTTCCTTTGGCCAATAGCTTTTAAGATACCAGCCTACTTGGGTGTGGTCTCTTATACTATAAATGCAGTTGTAAAGCATGCACCCACTCTCTTACTTCTAGTTCTCGCTTCCTGCTGCTAAACTCAGTTCCTGTTTCCAATTCATGCAGTGGACTGTGACCTAGCACAGTAATCTGTGAGTCTCCCCTAAATAAATAACCCTTTATTATATGTAAATCTGAAATAGTGTGGGATAAATTTTGCAACTTCCATCACCATTAGTGCTGTGAGACAATGGACTGTACCTTGTTACATGTGTTTTAATAAAAAGGTGATTGGCTAGTAGCTAGACAAGAAGTATAAGCAGGGTGACCAGGCAGGAAGTAGAGGCTGGGCAACAAAAACAGTAGAATTCTTGAAAGAGAAAAGTCACATCCGGACATTGTCATCCAGACATTGAGGACACAGATGAGAATCACACACTCATGAAAGTACCCTTCATCAAGCCACATGACTAACACAGACAAGAATTATGGTCTAATATAAGTTAGAAGAGTTAATAAGAAGCCTCAGCTAATAGGCCAACTAGTTTACTAATAACATATACCTCTGTGCATTTCTTTGGGACTGAATGACTGTGAGATTAGGCAGGATAGAAACGATTGTCAACAACTGGTGCACCAACATGAGGTGGACTACATTCACATAAAACCTGAGAAAGCTTGAAAAGGAATTCTAGACACAGAACAACAAAATTTAATAACATTTTTCTTTGCTGGGTAGTTTGCAGCAGCTCCCTTAATAGAGGTTTTCCTGATTCAGCAGTAGCATAAAAAGCTGCTACATGGTTTTGAAATGGTTTTCTGGGCATGCTGCTGGCAGGAACGCTGGTTCTTTCAGGAGGCTGAGCCTGTAAATGGGGTTCGAGGGCAGTGTGCTGCAAGTTACTTGACAATTATTAGGGATGAGTTGGTGAGAATGGCTCCCACCAAGCAGTCTCAGAGACAGTTAATGGACTTCTGCCATGTTTGACTATGCAGAGCAAGCAGCCAGGGTCATATTTGCCATAACAATGCTGCCACTTAGGTTTTTAAGAAGCACTTAGCATTTTAAGAAGTAGTCCTAGTCAGAAAAGGATTACAGATACACAATAAAGACCAATTCAGATGGAAAAGACCTCTAAATGGGTCACAGTCTTGAATAAATATATGCAGGATTGGGAGAAAAAAGCAAAAGGATAAAGTCCTTAAAATAAAAAGTAAAGAAAAGAGTAGTTGAGTGTGGTGGCACATACCTTTAATTCCAATACTTGGGAGGCAGAAGCAGTCAGATCTCTATGAGTTCAAGGACAATAGGGTGCCCAGACAGCCAAAGATGCACAGAGAAACCTAGTGTCAGAAAACCAAAATTTAAAAATAAAAAAAGAAATAGAGTTTAAAATAAAGCCACATAAAGATGAAAAATACACAGAAAATATAGATACTGTATATTGTTGTGTTGTCTTTAAATAGTTTGATGGCTAAGGAAGGAACAACAGCTGCTAAAAGATATTTGATTATACATGCTGCTGGATTAATACAACATATATATTTTGAAAACATTTTGACTTCAAAATTTAAGTCAATAGTTATGTTACTTTAGAGAAGAGGTTTTGTTTTTGTTTCCACAGAAAATTAGAGCTTGTGGATACATTCTGGGCTAAGAATAATCAAGTTTGATGAAGGAAGACCCCCCTGAGAAATTTCTGATAGGAGCAAATGGCCCAGATGTCTGAGTTCTATATCCAGAACAGATTCAAGACTGTTGCCTGAGATAATCAAGCCTCACAGACTACTCCAGTCAGGACTTGATCATAATTCTAAATTTTCTTTAGGTTCTCATAAAATTACCAGTATCCCCAATAAGCAGGAAGTAGCCTGGAAAACTATGCACACATTCCCAAGTAATGGATTATGGACATTTGTCTTTGTTTAAAATGTTGGTTACAAATTGTTATGGATAATGGTCAGAAGAAAAGCTGAAACAAAGGAAATTTAATTCAGAGTTCTTGTTTTGAAAAAAAGGGAGGGGGAAGTGCTGTAAGAAAATGGTCTGCACCCTGTCACTTGTATTTTAGTAAAATGTTGATTGGCAAGTAGCCAGGCAGGAAGTATGGGTGGAGCAACAAGAACAGGAGAATTCTGGGAAGAGGAAAGATACAGTCTGCAGTCATCACCCAGACATAGAGGATTCAGATGAGAATGCCTCACTGATGAAAAGTACCAAGCCACATGGCTAATACAGACAAGATGTATGGGATAATATAAGTCATAAGAGTTAATAAGAAGACTGAGATAATAGACCAATCAGTTTATGATTAATATAGACCTCTGTGTGTTTCTTTGGGACCAAAAGACTGTGGGACCCGGTGGGACAGACTCCTCTGTCAACATTCTTATTTTAAATCTCTACTTCCATCAAACATATATGTTGCAAATACAACACAATAAATTGATAGTAGAAGATACTACTGTACTCGAAAATGGTTGTGAGGTACCAGAGTATTGAGAAAAGAAATAAAATTCTGATTTTAAATCTTCAAATTATATTTTATGATATTATACTAGTACTAATGAATATAAAAGTAAAGGTAAACAATCTTCTCATAATGATTTTCTGGGAATGTGTGGAGAATTTATTTTAGTATCTACAGAAAGTCAATAAACATGACCATTTTCTTTAATAGAAATTATATGGCAAAAGAGCAGAATATGCAATTTAGGTGGGTTGAGTAAGTGGCAGAGAAGAAATCTTTAAAAATATTCCTTCTAAATTTCCCTACCTATTTATAGGTGTTTGTTCAGTTTTATAAATAAGAATAGGTATTTTGTAGTTTAAATACAGGCAAGAGTTAAATGTTAGTTAAATTTATTAATGAATGATCAAAGTAGATCAGAACTTATAGTCACTAAAGAAAAGGTCAAAGAACTGAAATACCAGTTTTTAAGAAATGTCGTCTAAACAAATTGAGGAAGATTGAGGGAAAATAGATGAACTGTCTTTGACATTGAAAGTTTTATTTTATTAAAGCAGAGATTACTTGGATCCATAACATTTAAAATTTTGACAGGAACAAATAGGAATTCTTTCAAAGATAGGAATAGCAGCTGTCAGACTTCCACTCAGCTATGTTTTGTGTAACATCCTACAGTGGCCTCAGTGTACTATGCTACTGTAGAATACTACAAAAGAAATCACTATCCTGTTTAGATTCAAGCCAATGATACCCAAGAAAATTTTAAAGTTTCACATAAAAGCAGGAGAAATTTGTAAAGAGCTTATTAAAAACTGCGTTTGAAGTACCACACTAGTAAGAGTTGATATAAGGAAGGAAATTTAAACACAGATATAAAACCTGCAAAATTCATTTTGATGAAAACATATAAAATAACAACAGGAATTAGATGACAAAAGAGCAGAGCAGGCAATTTAGCAGGGTAGAGCAAGTGGCAGTCTTGTTTTACTTGTGGTTATTTTTGATATATTGCTTAGAGAAAGAAGGATACCAAGAGACAAGATAAGAAAAAAGTGCTCTAAACAGTCCTAGAAAATGTGTGTCATCAAAGAAATTTGCTCAGAAAATGAATGCAATTTATGATGCAGTAAAGGCTGAGGTGGTGGAAAGAGCAGTAGAGTATTGCTGACAATTGCAGCAGTACTGGAGTGTGCTGAGAAACATCACTTTCAACAGGGTTCAGCTTGTCCAGAACTATGAGCCTCTACCCCTGACCCATGACAAGATTTAATGTCATGAAATTTTCTGGTACAAGCAACTTGCTCAGCAAACTCTCTGTTGTAGTTCTAAGAGTGGGAACCACTGGCATGTTCAAAGTAAATGACAGTCTTGCAATAACTTTTTGGAATGTAGTGAGCTATGCTAGGCTACCTGTAAGGAACAATTCTACCTTATGCAGAATATCAGATCTCTTTGTTGAAGTCACAAGTATTTTACAGTCAATGTGCAACTGATAAATTCTTAGACAGATCCAAAGGTGTACAACTTAATGGGTTAGAACTTATGGGGAACCCAAATGTAGAGCATTGGGAACAATTGCTTTTTGGATAAGTCACTGTTGATCTTGTAATAATCTTGTAAATTCATGGTGTTTCTCCCTTCAAAATGGAATTAATTTCCAGAATACCTCAGCAGTGTGACTTCCTCTTCCTTCATAGGCAATGGAATGATGTTCTCACGTTTCCACATTCCCCCAGGCCCTGGGGCCTTATAGCAATAACATTTACTTTTTGTATTAGAGCTAAATTTAATTAAAGTCAATTTCCCACAATTACCTTTGCTAATGAACCATGTAGGAATTTCAAAAAAAAGATGGGAAGGTAGTGCCCTTACCAGATAAACATGTCAGGGTGTGGATGAGTCCAGGGTTCAGGGACCTTTAGTAACATTATCTCAAGGTTTGGAATGTCAGCATCCTCTTGGATACTGACCCTTTCTGGGTGGTGTCACCTGTTCCTGAGTGCTGCTTTGTCAGCTTGTTCTACTTGGTTTTTTGTTGCTGTTGTTGTTTATTTTTGTTTATTGTTTGTTTGTGATTCTGAAATGCATGTTGATATCATTGTTTTTGCCTATGGAATTTTTTTAAACCACAGTTGTAAAATCTAAAAACCTTTTAAAGATCACTTCTTTTTTTCTGCTTCTTCATCCAAAAGAATAAAGAACAAGTAGAGGTAGTGTACACAAGTTAATTTATTCACCCTCAGATCTTAGGAGTCAGATTTTTGAATGCTATAGTGAATCTTAGCTTGACCCTGAGAGATTTGATAAGGCTTAACCCCTAAATAAGCTTTGATATCTGGTGTAGGAGGTTCTTCTGCCTATGTGTTGCTTTCATTGGTTAAATAAAGAAAAACTACCTTGGCCTTTTGATAGGGCAGCACTTAGGCGGAGTAGACAGAACTGAATGCTGGGAAGAAGGGCAGATAAAGAGCTCCCATGGTGCTAACAAGTCAGACATGCTGAATCTTTTCCAGTAAACTACAACCTTGTGGTGTTATACAAATTATTAGAAATGGGTTGAATCAAGATATGAGAGTTAGCCAATATGAGGCTAAACATAATGGGCCAGGCAGTGATTTAATTAATACAATTTCTGTGTAATTATTTCCAGTGTCAACTAGCAGGGTGTCCAGGACCAAAAGCAGGCCCTCTCTCCATGTTACAGATCAGCGCCCTACATACAAATCCACCTAAAAACCTGATAGAGCTTAATTTTAAACACACACACACAAAAAAAAACCAGAGTTTAATACAGCTATTTGCTTTTGCTCATGGCGTGCCTCAGAGAGATTTTTCTGACTCAGCAATAGCAGCAGGAAAAAAGCCACACCTTTTTAAAATGAGACTTCTTGGGCCATGCTGCCAGTTCAAAATCCAATTATGGAGCATTTGTGGGCCCGGATGTTTGTGTGCCTACTTGAGGTCAGGAACAAAGAATCTGAGATAATGCCCATAGCTCAGCTCTTTCTGCCTGGTCAGGCAGCGGGATCAAGCTTGGGCAGGCAGGAGAGCATGGCAGATTTCTGCCACCATGCACAGAGATGTTTCCAGGCTGTGTAGTGCTCTGCATAGCAGATTTGGCTGTAACTCTGATTAAAAGAGTTTATGTGCTACATGCTCATTCTCAGAGTTAAAATGTTGAATGTAGATTTTACCTGGCAGCCCCAGAGCTAGCAGAAATGGTACATCCACCATTTTGAATATGGAGAGAGGTGGAGACAATATTCAGAGCAGCTGCAGCCAAGCTGCGTAACATTCTAAAAGCTCTTCTAGACAGTAAAGAATTAAAATTCACAGTAGGACATATTCAGACGTAAGAAACCTCTAAATGGGTACATTAAATAAATGTACATAGGCTTGGGAGAGGAAAAGATAAAGAGTATACAGAGTCATAAAATAAAGTTAATGCTTTAAAAAGGGTAAAGTCTTTAAAGAAACAGGCAGTACAAATATTGATAGATTAAAAAAATAAAGAAAAATAAGCGACATAAAAATGGAAATTTCACAGAAAGCCTGAATTATGTATTTTATTGTGTTTTCTTTAAATTTTTTAACTGTGAAGGAGCTAAGAACAGAGAGACTTTTCATTGTATGTGCTGCTAAGCTAATCCACCATGTATATTATAAAAGTATTATGACTTTAAAATTTGGGTCTATGGATATGATGCTTTGGAAAAGAGGTTCTTCTTTTGTTTTCACAGAGGATGAGACCCTATGGATTGCTGCTAGACCAATATGGTATGATAAATCATGCCCTCATGAAAAGTTGCTGTAAATGCCCTCAGAAAATTCACTCAACTGCCAACTGAGATGAACCTAGCATACAGGATATACCATGAAAGACCTGATTTACAAAGCCCCCATACACCACGAAGCAGTTTAGAGAGAAAAAAACTATGCCCATATTCCCAAATACTGTTTATAAAATGTTTTTTTTATTTAAAGGGGGATATGATATAGAGATAAATAATTTGCATTGGCATAAATCTTGGTTTATTGATATAAGTTTAAGGTCAATATTGTTATATGTATATGTATTTCTGCTCTTGATTAAGGTGTTATGATTGTGTAGTTCACTTAAAAATGTTTAGTTAGATTTTCTAGATATATAGAGATATATTTCAGTTAGGCATTCTTCATATCTTTCAAAGACTACAGAATATGACATTTAAAATGTCTTAATAACTTAGGGTTTTTCATGACAACGAGACATGTCTGCTCCTGGCAGCACCAGCTACTTCAAGAGGAAGATGGGCATCAAAGAGGCTCTTTATGGAGCTGGTTAGCCATTTGGGCAAGAAACATTTCTAATAATCTGTGTTCACCTCAAGGTCATGGCTTACCAAGAACGATTCAGCATGTTTGTCTCTGGCAGCTCCATGGTGGTTCTCTGTCTCTCCTTCTTCCAAGCATTCATTTCTGTCTACTCTGCCTACCTAAGGGCTGCCCTATAGAAAAGCTAAGGTAGTTTCTCTATTCAACAATGAAAGAAACACATGGACAGAATAACCTCCTACACCACTAAAATGTCTTTGTTTCAAATTTGCTTCAACAATATATTATTACTTGTGTTTCACTACCAAACTTCAAAAATATTACCCATTATCCATAGAAAATATTAATAAATATGAGATACCCAATACACATATTTGAAAGGATGTAAGATATTTAATGTAAAAATGCCTTATTTGGAGCTCTACTATATCACTAAACTCATACATGCATCTAATTCTATCACTTCTACTTTCTAATATTAGCTATTTCTTCATTTATAGTCTTCTGATTTTAATATTTAAATACACATAACTTTTGAAGTGAAAACTATACAACCTTGCCTCTCACCTAAGTGTAGGAGGAGACCACTTGTTTGTTCCTGACTGCTTAGCCCTGAAATAATCACACAGAAACTATATTATTTAAAACACCACCTGGCCAATTACTTAAGTATATTGATAGTTAACTCATATGTAGAATTAACCTACCTCCATTATTTTATACTTTACTACAAGGCTCTTGGCCTACCAGCAAGGTCTACTATCTGTCTCTGGCAGGGTTACATGGCTTCTCTCTGACTCTGCCTCCTTTCTCCCAACACTCTGCTTAGATTTCCTTGCCCAGCTCTGTTCTCCTGTAGCTTTGGTATAGGCCCAAATCAGTTCCTTTATTAACCAATTATATTCATAGCATACAGAGTGGAATCCCACATCCCTTAAGTAATTTCTTACTTTGTAAATTAATTTTTATGCAATTTCTAAAGTCTTTAGTGTTTAAAAAAGCATATAACTTCATGACCTACTCATTAGTTAGTAGGAAATAGTTTTATACACATTGTTGTCTATGTTGTTGTTTTGGGGATATGAAATGTGCCCTAAAGGTCCATATGGTGTAGGAAGTCCTTCTGTTTATGTGTTACTTTCATTGCTAATCAATAAAGAAACTGCTTTGCCTGATAAGGCAGAACTTAGGTAGGTGGAGAAGAAAGAACTGAATTCTGGGAGGAAGGTAGCAGAGTCAGAGAGACACACATGGAGCCACCAGAGATAGACATGCTGACTCTTTCCCCGTCGGCCACTGCCACATGGTGATACAGATTAATAGAAATGGGTCAAATCAAGATGTGAGAGTTAGCCAATAAGAGACTAGAGATAATGGGCGAAGCAGTAATTTGATTGATACAATTTCTGTGTGGTTATTGTGGGTATAAGATAGCCAGACAGCTGGGACAAACACCGGACCCTCTCCATGTAACATCCATGTATCCAGTTTGTGGCATTACTGGGAGGAGGTAGTTTCAGAGAGTTGGATCTTTGTGGGAGTTATTCTAGTCGTTTGGTGACACAGCCTTGAAGAAGACAGCAAGAATCTAAACCCTCCCTCTTTCTCTTTTGCACTCTTTCACCAGCTGATTGATGACTTTTGTGCAGCATATTCTCAATACAGATGCAAAGAAATAAGACAAAACATTCTTGTACTATAACCACTAAAACTGTAAAACCAAGTAACACCTCATTTTTTGAGGGGTTACCTCAGCCATATTTTATCATTGTAATGGAAATCTAATTAATATAGTTATCTTTTCTTTTTAATAACTTATCGTAGACTGGGAGGAATTCGATATCAAGAGTGATTTGGTAACATTGACCTATTAGAGGTCACAGGAATTCATATGATTTTAGAATTGAATGATGTCAGATATGATTATGCAGTTATACAGTTAGGTCATTAAGTAAGTGAATACTTGAGAAGTGATGTCAACATGAACAGAGACAAGCAGTTCTGAGGGGGATTGCAGTCACAAGGCAGTTTGATTTTAATGCACCATGATGTATAAAGCAGACAGGATAGGAAAAGTACTAAAATATAAGGCAGGACATGGAAGACTTCAGCAAGTTTCTGGGGTTAATCTTTCCTGCTGTTTCTTGACAGCTGCCAACAGGTTGCAAGTGGAGAACAGGCGCTATCATATCTACCTATCATAATGTAAGACTGAAGCAGAGGTCTGAAGATGATGGGCAGAAGCAGTATGAAGGAAATATGTGATCTTTTCCATTAACATTTATTATAAGATAAGATGGATTGGGGGAAACAAAGATAAAAATGTCTCTGGGTTCCTGGTGTTATCATTTATAAACATAACACAGGTGACCTGCGGCAGCGCCCACGAGATAACCCAAGACCTCAGTCGGTCCCCTGGTGGGTGGCCAGAGGCCTCAGAGGGAGACAGACAGATAGATATATAAGCCATGCAAAGAGAGTTTGGGTGTAGAGTTTATTTAGTGGGTTATGGAGGAGAAGGAAAAAAGTGGGGAGAAGAGAAGGTGGAGAGAGAGGGAGAAAGAGAGAGAGAGAGAGACAGAGACAGAGAGAGAGACAGAGAGGGGGGGCAGAAGCTGCCTTTCACGAAGAAGGTCAGATAGGATGTGGGAAGGTGGGAGATAGCATGCTTAGGTGGAAAGGGATGGGGAGGTTAAGAGTGAGTGGAGCTCATCTCTTAAAGGGACAGGATACCCAGGACAGCAGATTATAACACCTGGAGTAAGGGCTCAGAAGTTAAGAGCACTTGCAGAGGGCCCTGGTTTGGTTCCCAACATTAACATGGCTGCCCATAACTGCATGCAACCCTGTTCCAGGTTATTCAATGCCTTCTCTGCCTTCTCAGATCCCTGCGTAAGCCCACAGACTCACGTGGGCTTACACACATACACATAAATTAAAAATAAATAAGTGAATATTTGTAACAAGTACTCAGCTCTTGAATACTGAAAGGAAAGTGATGATTGTCTCCATGGCTTATTCTGGTGCCTGCCCACACCTCCTGGCAGTTTCACTGACTTATGCATGCTCCATTATCTGGATACTGTTGGCCATGGTGTGTGTTTGCAAATAGTTTACAGCCATCAACAACTAACACATTAGTTGCTCAATAATTACATCATTGATTTGTTGTGGTTGGTACACAGTTAAGAATAAAGCATAGGGACTTGCATGAGGCTTTTTTCCTTCTTTTTTTCTTATCTCTGTGTGAAGTTAATTGGACCATGTAGAATTTCAGCTCTCTACTTGGCCTCAGAAAACCCTTTTTATCATCTCAGCAGGAACCTCATTTTAAGCCTTTTAAACATACTTCCATGATTTTGATGTGATTATCATTATCATAATCATTATTATTATCCTTCATTAGGTTTCTGGAGTACATGGGCAAACCATCTAAAGGCCGGAAGTTTTAAAATAGCCTTCACCGCTTTTTATTTTTATATTTTGCTACAATAAATATAGCAAATACCGAGTCCCAAGGCTCTGTGCATTGTGTAAGTTAAAGTGTTCAGGTGCTTTGCTTAATAGTTGGCTCATTTCATGAGGATGACTTGATAGCCTTAAACCACCATGACAAAGGGGAAAAGGTTTGTTAAAATTTACAAAAACACCTAACAGCTGCTTTGGAAACGTGTGTGTGTGTGTGTGTGTGTGGAGAGAGAGAGACATTGAAACTGTTACAAAACAGTAGATATTGTTAGCTTAAAACCTTGTTCTGGTTTATATCGCCTTTGTATTGCACGAGAATCAGATATTTCAACAACTTCATCCACATCATACAGGAAAATGAGGTGGAGATACCATTCTTTTTAACTCTTTCACCTCAAGATCGCTCTTCTCTGATTTAGACTACATGTTAGACTATGCATTTGGCCACAAGCATAATTTCTCCGAGGCACAATTGTGTACATGTGTCCTCCAATAGCTCATAAAATTCTAATAGTCCCACTCATCCACTAGTGGATCCTAGATTATCTCAGTCATGTGGCTACAGGGCAGCTGTCTGTCAGGAATGACCTCACGTGTGAATACAGTGATGAATAGCGGTGGCTGGAGAGAGTACATGGATGACAGCCATTAGCAAACATAAAATGCTGTGTAGTCATTTGAGGGCATCAGTTAGAACAATGTTATACAAAGACAGGCACAGGGAGGCTTCAGTGCTACGCATGGAAGGATCTCTGAGGAGGAGGGCAAGTATATTTGTGTCCGGAAGCCGTCAAAAATGTACTCAGAAAACAACACAAAGACCATACAGGAGGAAGAAACCACAAAGATCTTGACACAGATTAACCTCTGTAAACCTAAGGAAGTGAAAGAGGGCTAGTCTTGCATGAAACTACTCTTCCAAACCTCAGTGCTTTCCCCACAGAAGATACCAACCCCAAACTGTAATGTATCCTTTACTTCTAAGTGTGCTGTGCATTGGTTTATTCATGAGCATCTTCCTTACGGTTCTTATGCTGTGGCCTCTGTCTCTATATTAGGAAGCCCTTCCTATCTTCAGAATCTAACATAGCATGAAACCTCTCATGTGCCCGTAGAGGTGGTTTGAACTTAATTCTGTATGTGAGTCCTAAGAGAACAGGGGTACCCATGAGTTTGAAAGAGGTTTTTACTTGCACTCTGGAATGGTGTCTTAGTGGAAGATTAGCATAGGGGCATACATTGTATGTTTTTCCAATGTCAAGGATGTACATAGCCTACATGACAGAACTACAGCAGCAGAACACACTGGTAAGGATGAAAATTCGGGAAACGTTTGTTCATGAATTATGAAGGCATCAGACCTATCTTTGTATATTGTCATGACTTTACGAAGACTTTGAATGACAAGCTTTACTCTTAATAAACCAATTTTTTAAAAAAATTAATATTAATATGCTGCTTACCATGTGTTACTTGTACATAAATTGTGTTTTTGTGACTTTATTTTGTAAAACTTAAAGAAGAGGCAGTTGCTTTGTAAATTTTCCCAGATGTGCATATAAAGTATTGATCAGAGACCGTTTACCTAAAGTGCCATGTAGGGCACCATTTCAAGGATCACAGGATTTGGGGTGTTTCAGATATATTTTAAGTCATTTCTTTTGTATTTTCTAACATAAACCAGTACCAACAGTTTACTATGTGTCAAAACCTCTAGTGTTCTCTGGAGACACAGCATTTATGAACAGGAAGCTGTTATTTTTATTTTTATAAATGGCAAAGTCCTTCATTTTAAGAATAAAAATTCATTCTTCATTACTATCCTTCATCTATTTTACCTGTTAATCCATTTGTGCTATCAGAGACAAAGAAGTTAATGCTGTAGTTGCTTGGTTTTAGTGTAAAGTAGAAAGAGACCATTCATTCATGTTCGAAAGAGGAAAAAAAGAGATTCAGCGAATCCGCCAAGTCCACCTTTAGGACTGATTGTCCTGGATTGTCATTCAGCTTTAAATAGAAGACTAAGGATACGTGTGTCTAGGCAGTGTCAGTCAGGATGTGGCCCTGCCCACCACTGACACGTCATTGTCTGACCTTCGGTCTCACTCGGTAAAGTAGTGTGGCAAGTTGTTAGGGCTGTGTAGTCTCTTTCTGGGGGACAAATGTCCCCTCTGGCCAATACCATTGTATTTTCCCAGGACAGTATTCCTGGGAAAATTCCCATCTCTTTGAGAACCAATAGTTTAGTGTAGTCTGAAAGACTGAGAGGTACATGTTCCATTTTAGGACATTTCTGGTAGGTCTGCTTCAAGTCCCCACTTCCTGTTTTAATGTTAATATAGATTACGTCTGTCTGAAACAATACTACAAACTGCTTATATGTAAGGACCAAGTGTGAAGGACATTTAGTAGCCATGAAAAAGAAACCTTTCTATACCAGGGTTGTTATGAAGCCTAGGGTACACTCAAGCTTTTGATCATCCTGGTACAACTTTCCAAGTGCCAGTGTAATAGGCAAGCACTACATGCCAGCTTGACTATATTTCACTTCCGACAACTTCTTCTTATGCTGACATTCTAGTAATAAAGAGCCATACAGGAACCTAAAAGATAAATGAAAGTCCTAGGGAAAATTTCTGCTTAGAAGTTGGTTCTTGGAAAAATCATTGTTCTTGATGACCAAGAGTGGAGGAAAGAAGTGGGGGACTCACTGCGTGGAAACTCAGCTCCACCCTCATGACTATCAGCAGTCACATCCAACCTGCCTGTGTAAGGGGAGGTTTCCTCTGTGCATTGACAAGTCTCAAAATACTACAGAAACTGACAAATCTTTCTCATGAGCATGTGTTCCTACAGAATGTAGTGGTATCTTTGATTATTTGGGGGCTTCTAGTACTTCTGAATGGTATGATTTAGTGTCTGCATCTAAGGCAGCTCTGATTTTTCACAAGATAAATATAAAGCTTTGTTTTATGGGCTTATAATTCATGATGTTCTGTGTTGAGTAATTATAGACGCAGCACAGAACTTTTCTCTTAAGTTGTTGGTCTTCCTCTCTTGATTGTTGGCAGCAGGTGTAACTGCCTCTCTGGCTGAGAATATTTCAACAGCTAACACAGCACAAGCATTTGTTTCCATTCTACAGTTAGAGAGTTTTGAGTTTATTTCATTATACTAAACAAACATAAAAATTCTTGCTCAATTTGCATACTTTTATTTGGTTCATTGAACATATTTGATAAAAATGTTGGTTGTCTTATAAAGTTTATTTATATAAATTATTTTCTATCATTACGTAAGTTTCTAGAGAGTTGGGTATATTTCTCTCTTTACAGAGAAAAATGTCATCTGTTCGTATTAATAACACCAGTAACTGAAAAGGGTTCAAAGCCACAATGACTTAAAATCTTACTATTTTTAATTTAATTAATTTTTTTGAGAATTTTCTTTATGTATGTTGTAATCATATTGTTTCCACCTTTGCTGTCCCTTATTCTAACACTTCCCATTCTCCTGATACCTTTCAAGTTCATGGCATCTTCTTGTTTAGTTATTGTAGTGATATTTAGTTTGTATTTTAACAAGTAAAACTTGTCTGAAGATCAGAGTGCAGAGCTAAAACAATAGAGGTCAGGCAGGGGTGGCACACGCCTTTAATCCCAGTACTTGGGAGTCCTATACCTTTAATCCCAGATCTAAGGGGGTGAAGACAAAAGGGGATATGGCTGGGCAAGAGAGGAGAATAAGGCCAGAGGAGATGGAACTCATTACAGTTTGAGGAGCCAGTCTGAGGACAGGATTGCTCCTTTGATCTGAACATTGATAGAATGTTTACTTCTTACATAATTTCAGTGACTTACTACTCTGCTTCTCTGATCTGTCAGCTTTCACCCACTAAAATCTGACTCCGGATTTTTATTAAGAACAATTAAAATTCATTCTACTAGTTATAATTTTTACATGTATGTGCATCAAACCTACTGAGTCCATGGAGTCTTGCTCATATGTAAATGTATTTAAAGTTGATCCCTGGGGATTTGGTGTCCCATTAGGGGCCTGTAGCTGAAGGAGAGTGAGTCATCCTCTCCTGGCAACTGGTGTGTGAGATTTTCCATATGCAGTGATATATCACCTACAGCTGTCATTATGTGTGTCCTTGTTAGGCAAGCATAATTTTTAGATTTAATAGATAGAGTTCACTGTCATATAGAGAAACCAGCAATAACCATCATCCTGGACTTCTAGCTCTTACGATCATTCCTCATGTCTCCTGTCATGTTCCCCGAGTCTTAGGAGAAGGAGTTGCACTGTGTGTGCATCTTTAGTTTGGGCATTCCACTACTTAGTTTCTGCAGTTATGGATTTCTGTAAGAGTCTTCATATGCAGCAAAAGGAAGCTGTTTTGATCAGGTATAAGTGTTAAATTTATCTGTAGGGATAAGGAGTTGTTAAAATGGAGTTGGTACTATATTGGTTTAGTAAAGTGACACCAGTAAGTTCTCCTCTGAAGTTCATGACCTTAGCAGCTAGAAGTAGTGACCTAGAGTTACAACACTAGGTATGAATTCCCTCCTATTGAGTAGTCTTTTAGTTAAATTAGACTGCTATTGGTTACTTTCCAGATTTGAGTCTCATTATCTCATAAATGAAGATTTTTGTTGTGGTACTAATTGTGGTTTGTAGGCTTCACAGCTAGGTAAATTCACTGATTACTTTTTTCCTAGGTAGTTTTCATGTTATTTTGGATTTATTTTTAAATACACATATTATATGTTCATATATATGTATACATATATGTAGTGTAGGAGCTGCGGGTAGGCCTGCTTTTCGTCCCACCCGGCTCCCGCATGGCTAGCTTAGCCCCAGAAAATAACAACACACAAATTGTATTCCTTTAAACACTGCCTGGCCCATTATCTCTAGAGAGTTAGTTACTGGATAACTCTCACATCTTGATTAACCCATTTCTAGTAATCTGTGTACCACCACGAGGTGGTGGCTTACCGAGAAAGATTCAGCATGTCTGACCTGGTGGTTGGCTCTATGGCGTATGCCTCATTGCCCTTTTCCCAGCATTCTGTTCTGTTTACTCTGCCTACCTAATTTTCTCTCCTATCAGAGGGCCAAGGAAGTATCTTTATTAACCAATGAAAATAACACATAACAGAAGGCCCACCTACATCACATATATATGTATATAACTTGTATATGTGTGCATAATTTAAATGAAGTTACAGGTATGTCATTTCAAAAGGCAACTCTAGAGAGGCATAGACTATCTTATAAAAGTCCCACTGTCAGATATGTGAAACCTGCCTTGAATTGTTGGTCATGGGAGTCTAAAAGAAATTCCTCTTAACTACAGTCCAGTCTGTTTGCTCCAGGGATCTTCCCAATACCTGTAGGTATGACCCTATCACTAGGTATACATATTTTGGACACATAACTTGGAGGAATAAAACTGGAATTGACCTAGAAGTCAACATAATTTTCCCAGTTTAAAATAAGTGAAAGCCCCTCAAGTATCCTGAGACAGCCCTTGCAGTGAGGGAAGAATTCTGGTGGGTCTTTTCACTCCCAGCAGAACACAATCCATCTCATAAAAGCTGGTACTTTGAATGTCAATTCTACCTTAAATTGTCTCTGTGAAGCAGTTTCAAAGTAGGTCATGGAAGCCATGTTTAATTTAATTTTTTAGAATTGCAGTTTTGCTTATTGCTCCCCATGTTGTTGGTTACTTTGCTAGGTGGAATTGATCTACACATAAGTAGGTGTTCCCTGTACCCTAGAACTACCTATAGTTTAGGAAGTGAGACCTACATGTCAATTATAAGATTTATTTCTCTTTTCCCTGGCTTTAAATAGTATGGAAGGACTCTCAGAAGCAGAAAGATAGCAGGAGCAGCAGAGCAAAGCATCCTAAGACTAAGAAACTTCCACAGCATTGTTTTTATGGTGCACTCTGATGTTAGTGTTGCTCTTGCTGCTAGATAATGCTGAATTCTCAGAACTTGCGCACTCTTTTCTTCTTCATATAAATGGAGTTCTTTGCTTTCTCCTTTATTAGGAAATGAAAACCCAAGGAAGTCAATATGGCATATGTTTTAGATCCAAGAGACAGATATAATTCAGCTTTTATTTTATAACTGAATATTTTTATGATGTAATTAGACTAACTTAGACTAACTATCAAATAACTTCAACTGTGATTGAGTGCAGGAGGGAGAGTTTCAGGCAATCTCCAGACTGTCAGAGAAATGCTAAAGGTTCATAAGGTTCAAAAGAAACTAAAAGCGGAAACCCAGCGCTATATTTTCTAATAAGGCCTGGTGGTACTCAACACATTCTATTCTCTACGATAAGCCATGAAGGTCAGTTTTCCTCTTCCTCCATAGAGTACTGTACTCCATGGGGTGAAAGGGGAAGTGCCCTGGTTCCCTGCAGCAGCAGCACACTGCTTTCCCATCCTAATTACCATGTCTCGCTTTCCTCAGGACCCCACACCTCCTGTGTCCTTGCTGAACTTTGCAACGTGAAGGGACTTCAGGGCACTGATCCAGTCATATGGCTTCTCTTAGATGAGAGGGGAAAGCACTTCAAGCAAAGATTTGAACTGTGACATTGTATTCTTCTGGTGCTAAGATACTTGCCTCTAGACACCTTTTACTTGGTAAGCTTTATTTGAAAGTCAGACCTATTGATTGTTAGACTTACAGAGTTGGGGCACTTTCCCCAAAGAATGAGGAACTCAACAGAAAGTGAGAGAAACCATGTATCAAAATAGATGTGCCATGATTTCTCTCTCTCTCTTTTTTATTTCTCAAGTTTATAGCTTAGTGAAGCATGACATAGGAGCCATGAGAAAAAATAAACAAATTATCAAGGCTGTTCACTGGGCACTAATGCCTATAATATCAAATTATAATTGTTATTTTGCATTTCATATGTCAGTATTTTCCTGTGTATATTAACTTTTTAGTAGAGGCATCTATCTATCTATCTGTCTGCCTGTCTGTCTGTCTATCTATCTATCTATCTCTATCATCTACCTGCCTATATACCTACCATCTATCATCATCTATGCACTGTCTATTGATTTTTCATATATATTTACTTACCTACCTGTAGTTGGGTCTTCTTTCTATGTGTTGCTTTCATTGGTTAATTAGTAAAGAAAACTGCTTGGCCTGATAGGTCAGAATATAGGTAGTCGGGGAAGACAGAACAGAATTGTGGGAGAAAGAAAGCAGAGGCAGGCAAATGCGATGAAGCTCCAGCCCAAGATGGATGTAGGTTAGAATCTTCCCAGTAAGCCACCATCTCGTGGTGAAATACAGATTATTAGAAATGGGTTGAATCAATACTAGAGAGTTATCCAATAAGAGGCTAGAACTAATGGGCCAGGCAGTGTTTCAAAGAATACAGTTTCCATGTAATTATTTCGGGTAAAGCTAGCTGTGAGCTGGGTGACATAATGCAGCTCACCACTCCTATCACTACACCTACCTAACTAATGAGATATGTTACATCTACATTTGAATAAAAGATGCATTCATTTCACTGTGAATAAAAATATAATGCAATTTCCTAGCAGAATACACCACTAGTCCATGTGTCAATAAATAATCATAGTTCCATATGAAAATTTAATATATATTGAAACCTGTAGAATTGAACAGAAGCATCTGAGTGAGATGTACAGATACAAAATAAAGCCTCCCACACTAACTTAAATAGAAGGAAGAAGCATCTGGACTTGGGTTTGATACTTTGTGTCAAGCAAGTAGTTTCATGATAGACTGGCACAAGAAATACAGATATCATCAAATACATCTTGATTGAAACATTTTTCTCAATGTGTACATGTCTGTGTGACCCCATGCAATGTATACCTTATGAACATCAACATGATAAATAGCCATGATCCTCAGGCTGTAAGATGTCACTGGCTGAACTTCATATGTGACTCATACCAAGACTGGAGAAAGAATTAACACAGATTCATATGAGAATCAAGGAAATTGTACATTGGGAACAAAGTAATACAGACCCTCAAAAGGTTATTGCTTCATGCTATAAAGTTTTAATCAATAGCCCAGATTCATGATTGGGCATTAGAGACCCTGGAAAGAATGAAAACTTGTAGGAGAGAAAGTTACAATTGAAGTATCTGGCCTTGAAGATCAACAATAAAATTCCAAACTGTCAGTATAAAGGAAAAATGTAGTGCCTGTTTTTGTAAAGAACATAGAGGATTTACAGGAGATTTTGGAAGAAGATGAGAGAGAGAGAGAGAGAGAGAGAGAGAGAGAGAGAGAGAGAGAGAAGGTTGTTCTACACTGAATTATTTCCATTTGATCATAACTTTGTGTTTGTTTATTTTCTTGAGACATGAATTTACCTGTGGCTCAAACTTGTCTGTAACTTGCTATGTACCCCAGGCCCAGGCTGGGATGTCTTCAAACTCATCAATCCTCGTCCTTCCTCAGAACCCTGAATCCGAGGATTGAAGGCACGCACAGCTATTTCTGGCTTACATAGTCAATTTGCAGTGTGAATCTATGCTCATGTTACAATCTGAGGTTTATTTTCAGTCTAATTATAAGTGGTGTGTTCACAACCTGATTTATAAGTTGGAATCGTACCTGCCAATTTAAAGATAGGTCCTCTGGGCCATAATTAGATAAAACCATGAATACGGAGCTCTGTAATGGGATCAATAACTTTCAAAGACACCAGCGATCTTACTCTCCTCCCCCATTATATTTCTTCAGGGTAATATACAAAGTCAGTACCACTTGAGACACAGTAAAATGAGAGTAAGTGCCTGTTGTGCAATATAAATCCTCTGTATATAGCTCATGGATCTTAGGTGTCCCAGAACTTAAGAAATGAATTTCTGCTGTTTAAGTGACCAAATACAATGTTTTCTGAAAAATAAAAGTGTAAATCTTTAGAAAATTGGAGTGAGAAAAACTAGCCAGAAATGCTTCATTTGGCAACTGATGGGAACAGATGCAGAGAATCGCAAAGCCAAATATCAGGTGGAGCTATGAGAACCCTACAGAAGGGGAGAAAGGGTTGGAGAAGACAGAAGAGTTGAGGACACCACTAGAATACGACCCACAGAATCAACTATGCAGGGCTTATAGGGGCTCACCAGACTGAAGTGACAATCACAGACTTTTTAAGAGTCTGAGCTAGCACCTCTGCATATATATTATGGTTTTGTAGCTTGATTTTCTTGTGGAAATCATTACAGTGGGAATGGGGGTTATCTATGACTCTTTTGACTGACCTTGGCTCCCTTTTTCTCCTACTGGGTTGCCTTACCCAGTCTTGATATGAGCATTTATGCATAGTTGTTGTAATTTTTTAATGCCATGTTCACTTGATATTGGTGACCAGCTTAGTCTTTTTTGAAGGGAAATGGAGGAGGAGTGGATCTGGGTGAGTGGGGAGGAAAGGGGGACCTGAGAGGAGTAAAGGGAGAAAACACTGTGGTCAAGATGCAATGTATGAGAGAAGAATGACAATAAAAATAAATATTAGGATCAAAAAAGATAAATCTAATCATAAAGTCCTCCAAAAATATCTATGAATTTCTTTGTTTTTCTAGTCAGCAACTGACGACATATCATCTTTTTCATCAATCAGTATGTTTTGGTATGAAATTATACCACGTCTGAAGGTTTTAAATGTTAACGAGAAAAGTCTGGTTTCTATACACGTGGAAAGTTGATGAATTTATTACCATCACTGATGTAAGGCTTAATCCCTTTCACTGTGAAGTCGTTTTGAAGCTGACTTAATTATGGCCATTGATCATCATCTATCATCGTTGTTTAAATTAGTAAACACTGGTAAAAATGAAAACAAAGCTCAAGTGTAGCTTTTAAAATTTGGAAAACTTTGCAATATGTGAATGTTAGTTTATCTTTTACTGTTGATTAGAAGCAGCATCAACAAATAAATCACAACACTAATAGAGCTGCTCATATGGAGTTTTAATACGAAGAGATACTTGCTTCATCTATAACATTTCGTATAGTCATCCCCTACCATACATTATGTGTCTTGGCACATATTAATAGCTACGGATAGTGCTTTTACAAATATATGTATCTGAACAGTAATTAATTATAAAATGTAAGTTAAAAAACATTGCTCTCTTTACCTTTACTGTTTAAAGTGTCAGTCTTTCCGCACACTGACCTGGTCTTTCCCCACACTGACCATGAAATGGTATTCACATGGAAGGGAAAGGTTTTCCTTGTGACATCCTCTGTCTCAGTGTATTTGAGAAAGATACACACACACACACACACACACACACACACACGTGTATATATATGTGTGTGTGTGTGTGTGTGTGTGTATGTATGTATGTATGTATATTTGGTTATTGTTTGTATTTTAAATAATACCTTAATGAACCAGAATGTAGAAAGATGAAATAATTGTTATGTAAAGGTCCCAGATCATAAGCCAGATATAGTAATATCATTTTCCTCCAGAAGAACTAAAATTGTTTGTTTCAAATTATTTGGAAAATAACCTCAAGTTTTATCACTCAGGTCTCCAAATTTCTTTTCATCTTGGTTTTCATTGGAAGATAATTCTATATGAAAAAATAGAATTTATTCCATGTTTGTATGTGTCTATGTATAGATTATAAAATAAGACAGCAGCCTGTAGTATGAGGGCCGGCTTGTTGGGGTATCTGTCTCGCCTGATACCCCACAGTCGGCATGCCCCAAAGAGAAAATCACACACAGGATTCTATAAGGTTATAAACTGATTGGCCCATTAGGTCAGGCTTCTTATTAACTCTTATAACTTATATTAACCCATTATTCTCATCTATGTTAGCCATAATGGCTCCGTACCTTTCTCAGCTGGGCAAGTTATATGCTGCCTCTTCAGTGGTCTGCACAGGAGTGGCTGAGGGAGCTTCGGCTTCCAGAATACTCCCAGTATCTTTGCTCCACCCCTACTTCCTGTCTGGCTTTCCTGCCTATACTGCCTGCCTGGCCAATCAGCGTTTTATCAAAATACATGATTGACAGAATACAGACAATTCTCCCGCACCAGCAGCCTACGTGTGTAAGACATAAGAGAACCATTTTATGTTTAGCTAAAAATGACTGAGATTAAAAATATATGCTCATTCTTTGTGGGAAAGTACAAACATGAAAGTATATTGCTATAACTTTAGCATCTGATTATATTTAGTATTGGCCTGTGAATTAAGTTTTTCTTGATGAAAAACTCAAAGGTGTTGTTTACAGATCACTTTGAGTAAGTAGTGATGTTGTCCACACCTCTGCATAAGACTACAATACCTCATTGAAAGCAACTAATAGGATTTTTTTCCTTCCTTAATGCCTGATTGTATATGGCCACTTTTCAAGGATGTAAAATGCAAAGAAGTATTGTAGCCAAAAATCTGTGACTTATATGTATTTTATTTTATGGGTCAAATGAACATTCCCAATCACTTACAGCAAGGCTTTAGTAAAGGTTTGAAGTGGAAATCCAAAAAAAAATTCTATATTCAAGAAATTCTGCTCAGAAACTGAGCAATGTCCAGTTTCCAAATTTTTAAATAATATTTTGGAACTAAAAATAGAACAAATACTAGAAAAAAATGTTATGGGTCATGATTGTGTCCTCAGAGTAACATAGTGTACCTGTGAATTGTCAAGGTTCTACAATCATATATTTTTCTATTGTGAGACTAACAAACATCACTCTCTACTTGTTCCAGGATGTCAAGAGAAGGAAGAAGAAAAACAAATATTAGAGTTTCCTTAAAAGAAACAGAAGCTTAAAGAAAATAGGGGCAGAATCTTCCACATTTGGATTTCCATTCACTTGGAAGATAATACAGAAGATACCATGAATAACTAAATTGGTAATAGTTAGAACTATATTTTCACTTTTGATGGAAGGCGTTCTGCTCTAGGATGGACCATTTACAAAGGCATCAGACTTCATCCAGACATTGCTGAAAAGAGGCTGCCAAAGGTCTGTTGCCTTCAGTGAATTCTCTTTATTTCCTGTGTCCAGCTTTCTGCCTATTTTAATAGGAAAAGTGCTTGTCCAACAGTCATGAGCCAGGAAGAAAATGTCTGAAAAACTCAGGTTTTCCGTGGTGTAAGTGGCTTATAAAATTCATCCCTAATAAAATTTACGTCTTAAACTTTACATAGTGAATGAAAATTTTTGAAGATTGAAACTCCAGCAAAATTTCAGGTAACAGGGTTCAACCAAACAAAATGAGGTTTTATTTAAATTGTTGTAGGGAGGAAGGTTTTGATAACATGGACGCTCTTTAATGATATAATCAGTTGGTATTCATTGGCTATTGGCTGCTTTCTGAAAGGAACTCACTGCCACGAAACAGCAATAACAGACAAATACTAGACATTTAGTGTTGCATTTGCCTCTCCTTTGACTGCTGTGTCACAATTCCTTTGGTATCACAAGATTAGCCAATTCTCAAAATAAGTGATGGTCTCTTTAAGGAAAGAAAATGCTAGAGTTAGAGTATAATAAGAAGGCTCTCTGATATTGTAATTGATTTTATAAATCTTAATTACTCTGTAGGTCTTGGATCTACCAATGTCTGGATATATTTCAAAACATGCACATTGTAAAATAGTCCTATTCAGACATAAGAGGATTGCATAGAGACTGATCAAAATGAAAATAATTTATTAAACCATGACTAGAATAAAATTGTCACTTTATGTTCACATATCACAAAGCACATGAACTTTTCATAATAAGAAATTTTAAGGGAAGCTGAGGTACATATTTGTTACATAGGTGGTAACTTACTGTACCAAGATTTGGATGTAGCACACACGTATATAAAAACATTTCTTTCTCATAACTCTCTGATATAATGCAAATATTTCTCACAGAAACTACTTAAAATTGTAATAATTTTCTCAGGCTAAGAGATCACTCTTCTATAACACCACCTTTGCTTTAATCACTAGGCACAAATCAGCAATACACAGCCTTCTATTGTAGAGAGCTGCTTTGTTCTGTGCCTTAAAAATGGCGATGATTTCCGTTCTTCACCCCCACCGGTGGACGCTCTCTAACCATAAACATCTCCATTTATGGCCAAGTATATGATCAGGCTTGCTTCTGCGTACTTGGCCCTATCCGCACTTCCCACGTGGCTTGCTAGGGTTGGCTACCCAGAGGGTATTCAAGCAGCGAGTGGGCTTTTCCCATCCCATTGTTCACTATTCAGAAGTTATTCAAGGTCCTGAATAAAGCCTAGGGAAGAGAGTTTCATGTGGCGTTTTTTCTTGCTTGTCGAGAGGAACGCCTCATTCTGTAACTTTTTACGCGTGTCTCCACTCCCAGCTCCCGTTCTCTGAAATAAGAATTTCTTGGATTGCGAATTTATGGGTATTTATGTAGGGGATTACCTAAATTATGGTAATTGAGGTGGGAAGACCAATCTTAAATGTGGACAGGAATTTTCCCTAGGCAGGGGATCCGCTGCAAGTGTGGAAAGAGCCACTGATCACTAACATGGAAGCATTCACTGCATTTTTCTGAATTTACATACAATGTGAGTCACTACCTCAAGCCCCTGCTTCCTTGATTTCCCATCATGATGGTCTGTTCCTTGACCTGTGAGATGAAAGAAATAGTTAGCTACTTAAATCAGGTTTTCATGATGTTTATCACAATAATGGGGAGGAAACATTTTCTAAATTCAGAGGTTCTTCATTCATGTAATTAATTTTCTAGAACAACTCACAGAAAAACCCTACTTGGGACTATAGTTTTAGTATTTCATGTTGGTCAACTTTATGTTACTGTAACAAAATGTCCCAAAATAACCAATTTATTAAAGAGAAAATGTTTAGTTTGAATAATTTAGTTTGAAAGAAAATAGATCCCAAAGTGAGTGACACTATTAGGAGGTGTAACTTTTTTCGAGTAGGTTTGGCCTTTTTGGTAGGAGTGTGTCACTGTGGAGGCCGACTTTGAGATCTAAAAGATGCTCAAGATACCACCCAACGTCTCAGTTCACTTCCTGTTGCTGTCAATCAAGATGTAGGATTCTCAGTTCCAGTACCACATCTGCTTGCATGCGGCCATGTTGCCATGTCCCACCATGATAATAATGGACTAAACCTCTGAAAGTGCAAACCACCCAGTTAAATGTTTTCCTTAAGAAGTTGCCTTGGTCACAGCAATACAAACCCCAAGAAGAGGACCCAGTCTATGACTTGACCGACTTACTGTTTTAAGTCTCTCCTAGGGTTGCTAGATGATAGTGGCAAGGAGCAAATAATCAAACAAAGCGGTTGCTTCGGGATCAGGAAGAAGGAAAACTAGGAGGCAGCTGGGCTCTCACAGTAACTGCTGTAAGCCAAACCCCTCAATGTCTCTGATCTCTTTCTCTCTCTCTCTCTCTTTTTTTTTGTCTTTAGATATTTTTTATTTTCAATTTTTATTATCAGGAGTGACTGAAATAAAAAATATAATTGAGTCCCATCATTATTGTCATTATGGAAATGGCTTTAAGAAAAAACTGGTCAGATGAGTATTATTGCTTTTCCTTTTTCAACTGGTAAATAGTTGTCATTGATAAAACAGACTCCCTACTTCAACAGCAGCACTCTGGAGACCCAGCCTTTAACACATGGGCTTTTGAGGACATATAACACCCAAACTATGAAGTACATCAAAACCAACAAGTTGGGCTAGAGAGACGAGAGACATCAGAATAGTTGGGAGTGAAATCTACTCTCTCAGGGATGCAAATTAAATTCCCTCAACAAAGGGTAGTTCACAGTCATTTGTAGCTACAATTCCGCATGACAGTTTACAGCTATCTGTAGCTCCAGTTCTGGTGGCATATGATGCCTTCTGACACACCAGGCTCATGCCTAGTGCATAAGCATATATGTAGGTAAAACACCCAAACCGATGAAATAAGGATAAAATTTAAAATTAAATTAAATAAGAACCACACAAAATAGTTGGTATCAGGAGTATCTCTGAGATACCCACTAATGCTTTGTATATGTTTCCTAACAGTAAGCTACCATGCTCTTTCTGTTACCTGGGAATTCCATTTTTACCTTTAGGAATGACTTTTACATGATTTATTTTTAGTATATAGGCAATATAGGTGACACCGTGGTGAGAGACAAGATCCCAAGAAGTGTTTTTGATTTCTGGACAATGAAGTAAGTGCAGGGAGTGAAAACATTCTGGGATCATTGTAGTGATGCCATTTCCTCTGGGCAAGACATGGCCATCAGCCATCTTAGAGAAGTGATCCCTGTGGTTATCACAAAATGTCTTGGACTTGTCATCATGGTAGTCTATGGTACTATAATGAGACTGTTAATGTGTATATTCACCAACCCTCACTTGAGTCACCAGTCCTTCCTGTCATTCAGTTTCACCTTGGGGCTTCAAGAGTACACAAAAGGTACAATCTTGATTGTGAGCTGGAACTTGAGTTACAATATTTTCTTAATTTGCTGCCCATGCTCAGGTGGGATGTCTTGGAGATGCAACTGCTTTTGACTCGCCAATATTCCTGTATGTAATCCTTCACCTATGCTTCTAATCATCCCCGCAATAAACTTGTGGATTCACTATGCTGAACTAAAATTGAACCATTTCTTTAGTCTCCTGGTGGTTTATCTAGATTGGATAGATATTTCTTCATGTCTTTCCAGGAAGAGCAATGTAGCAGATACAGATGTATCTCAGAATCTCTCTGGGAACCACAGCACAACAAATGTAGATGCTTCCTCTGGAAATGCAACACAACAGTGATAATGAAGACATGGTACGTCTGTCATCTATTAAAACAGACTGACTTCAAGTTCTCGCCATTTCTTTCATAATTCAAAACAATGATGCCAGTTACTTAAAATATGCATTATAACTAAGAATATTTTTATAAGGAAAACTCACTAAAGCGTTATTATTATATGCTAACTGATTATTGTGACATAGCAGTAAGGACAGAATGTTGATGATCAAGGTAATGATTATAATGGAAAAGGAAGGGGGAGTCATACAAATTATGGGCATTATTCTGAAATTTTTACTGCAATTATTGCCCTGTGTAAACTCATTAGAAAGCATATTGCTAACATACAAGAAATCATGAATATGTGTGTATTTTTATTCTTACTTTTAAGATTTAGCCTTAGGTAAGGAATGATGAAAGTGTTCTTTGTAAATAATGTCCAGTAAAAACTTGAGAGAAGTCTAAAACAGTGGCATAGAGAATCATTCATAATTTGTGGCATATTCACCAACTTATGTTTTCAAAATTTAAACAATAAAGTAAGCAAAACGTAAGTTGTCATAGTAAATTTAAAAACTAGAAAGTAAAATCAAAAGTGTTCAATTGATTCAGCGTTTGACAATTCTGACAAAGATAATAATATTTTCTGTCATTTCTGGGCTATAGGATGAGACAAATAGATTAATGTTTCTTTACTTGATACTGTAGCTTTGCTCTAGTTCATCTTGTTGCAAATACTGTTTAATACTTAGAGGAAACATGAACAATAGGGACAGATTTTGAAAAATTAAATGTTTTTCAAACAGTGTCAGTTCTTTCTGAAATCTCCATTAACAACATGCTCCTTGAACAGGATGCTGAACTTGCTTTCTCTTAAATAAAACACTTTATTTGGCAACGAATCCTGCATTGATTCAAACAAAGTAATTGTGTGGTTCCAAATCCTTTCAATTTATGGGACTTTTTTTTCCCTATCACAGCCAGTTACTAAATCCTAATGCAACTGCCACCCACACATCCCCAGCAGGCAGAATAAAATGGCCACTAGTCAGGGTTCAGGCTGCATTTGCCTCTCTGCAATTGACATAAGAGTTGTGAAAATCCAGCTCTGACAGAATTGGAATGTGAAGAAAATTGATGAGGGCAGAACATCCAAGGAACGGAAGTGGAAGAGGCACGCTCAGGATGGGCAGCTTCAAGGATACGCCAGAAATCTGCTGGAAGTATCGAGACATCTTTACAAGCAGTGGCAGATCAGCCCCATGCTGCCATCAAGAGTGAAACAGCCCAATTTGAAATCAGGCAATCAAGGCCAGTGCTGGAATCCAGAGTCTGGTCTTCCTAGGAGAACCACTAGAATCATTCTGAAAAAAACCTTGAGCTATGTCATAGCTTTGCCAAAAAGACTCACCAACCAGATTTAATTGATAATTAACTTTCTGGCACCGACAGGCAGCCCATTAGAAATCAAGGGTGACCTTTCTCAGACAGCTTAGATTTTCACTTGAGGTACTTTAACAAATTACATTCTACTCTTCAATTCAGGGTAGAGGATGAAAGAACAAATTTTTCTTTTCTATTTTCTCAAGTCTTTCATTTTTTCTTTCTTTATAGAAAAACTAAGTCAATAAATGGCTGCTGACAATAAAGAACTATTACAAAGGCTGAACAAAAAATCCTATAAACATATCACTTGGTAAAGTAACTAGTTAAACTAAATGGTAGTGAACCTTGGTGTGTCTATCCTTATATGATATACTATTTCCATTGAAAATTTAAAACAAGCAATAGATCTGTTTCATATTTAACTACATCCCCACACAGAGATCTCAGAAAATATCTTCATCTATCATTCTCCGAAATCAGATTTTGTTAATTTATAAACACACATTAATTGCTTAAGGCAGAATAGAGAATTTAACCTGAAACATTTATGTTTAAGCAGATATTTCCTTAATCCCTATGCCATTATTATTATCTGTTCTGTGAATATCCTTTATACTTTAAATTATTCATTATAACAAACTCTAAATCTATAACAGTAGCCCATTCTTAAAACACAATAAATGTAAAGAGAATGGGTATTGCTGAGTTGCCCATTCCAAGATGGTGTTGCTTTTTGTTGAAATTTTGTTTTCAATTCATATTTTTTTGAAGAAAGGAACTGAAAATATTACAGTTAACAACATATTACTCACACCATTTCCTGGGGATTAATAAGCACAGATTTTATAACAAAACAGGGGACCCAAGTCCACATATAGATTCTTCCTTTATGAGATGATTACCATGAACTAGCTACCTTAGCACTTACTGTTATTTATCTTAACTTATTTTAGTTCTGCGGGGGGTTTCTATACTGCTACAACTATGATTTGCATCTAGTGCCAAATTAACCTGTATTACTTAATGATGCTAGGAGTCACACACCAGCTTGCCATACCAACTGTGAGAAACAGTGTTACACCATGCACAGATAAGTATAAGCTATCAATGCAAATGGCTATATTGCCTACATTGTGCAATAAATAGAACATTCACCAGAATTATAGAGGTTAAAGAATACACGTATATACAGATTGATATAAAGTTTAAAGTGTATGTTAACATGTTATATATGTCAAATTTTAAATCAATTAAATATGTCAGAACCTGTGTATATTTTAAATTTGAAATAACTGCAACAATTCAAGAAATACTTTTATCAATAATTCAAAAGGTACTTTTTATGTTAATCCTTTGGGAATAAAACAAAGATTTTTATTCCGAAAATATAATCTATGCAACAAATTACTAAACTTTCCTCATTGGTGATTGGTAAAATAATATTGTATCCAATAACCATTGAGCTGAGAATCTTTAACTTGGGCAATTTTGTTTACTAAAAACAAAAACAAAATAGAAAGCAAAACAAAACAAAAACTGTTATATATTCTCAATATTATTCTAGGAAATTAAAAAATGTATTAAAGAAATCTGAAAAAAGATCAAGCAAATGTCTTCCTCCAAAAGTTGGTTTCTAAGAAGATAGGATCTAAAATGTACAAATACAAGCCTAAATCTGGGAATGGGTGTGATTTAGAAGAACCATTCTGGTTTGTACATTAAGCTTCTGACTAGTGGACATTCAGAAGAGATTTTGAGTTAGCTCCTAATTTAACAATCGCAGAAGCCAGGGGCAGGGGTATATCTGAAAACATGAAGTTAAGTACTATCAGAATAAAAATGGCTTTTATAGGCTTCAAATGTATGTGATCACATATTGTAGATACCAGTGATAAAAACAAGTCTAAGGACTGATTCCTGGGTTATTCCATTGCATAAAGACTGGCTGCAAGAAGAATCTTTGGTAGAAAGGCTGCAGAGGAGAAGTCATTAAGCCTTGAAATGATCTCAAATACAGAGCAAGCCAGAGTAAAAGGTAAGTAGTTTTAAAGAAGAGAAGTAACATACACTGTTGAAAGCCAACTGGTCCACAAGGGGCTTACTTTAGTTTTTAGATTCTGTGGAAAGTCCACACTACTGATGATGTGTTGTGTATACCTCCATCTCTTATTTAAGTACCCAGTACTTGAACTGTGCTTTGTCAACTCAATAACCCCAAACTTTCCACACCACTTTCCTGAAAGCGTTTTATGTTTTGAGACTTCAATTCTAAAACAAGAAAACAAAGTAATACAAAATAATCATTTTTTTTGGTTGAAATAATTGGAATTGGTGTGCTGTTTAGAATATGCGTAATCTTAAAAATCGTTTGCATAGTTGTATTAAAGTGACAATTGAGCACGCTAAAAAGTTAGTTTGATATTATAACTGCACTATCCTAAATTCCTCTTGGTAATCAGTATTAGGAAACAGAGATAAGAACAAATGTACAAAATAAAACCCCTCACTAACTAGACTTACCTCTTATTTTTTCACTCATTTCATTTGCCCTTTAATCATCATTGACTGCTACTTCCTAGTAAGTTACTTCTACAGTCTATTGTTTTTACTTTCTTAAACATTTGGGAATATGGAAAAATCATTTTTGCAAAACTATGAGCACCATAGGACAAAAGTATGTTTAAAATACATGCATAATGAATGAAGCATCCCATGAAGAGTCACTGGAGTTTACTGTCTCTTTTGAAGATATGCTATAGCCAGGCTAAGTAACTGAAGCATCAAGTCTTGAACTGCTGTGTCTCTGTGGAACGTGATACAATGACACTTGAAAATAAAACTGCTCACGTGATGAGTTTTCCACCCGACAACTTTCCACAAAGCGCAGCTTTCTTTCTCATGAGTGTTCCTATTCCTGAATGACTTTTATTTATTTAATGCTGATCCACTTTACAACATTTTGAGGTTTTTCTTTAGACTTCCAAGTATTGTTAAAATGTCATTTGCAATTGGCTCACATTTACCAGGTTCAGTAAGAGAACACTAACTCAAGAGTATGTGGCAGCCATTTTATATTAGTGCCCCAAATTTTCATGATACAAAAATTAGAAGGAACATGGACAGAACTCAAACTTGGCAGAAATGTTACATGAATGGAGGAGAATACAGTAAACATGACACCACACACATCAGTTACTCTTTCAAGTCAATCTAATTATTAATACCATTGCAATCCATTTTTAAAAATCTTATGTTCCCACTCTGGCAGATTCCAGTAGTACAGAAGATGAGAATGCCAGAACTGGGCAGTGATTCTTTGATGACTCTACCAATAACAAATAAATGCTCCCATGTAGTTGTTTGTGTTGCATTTCTGGGAAAATTAACTTTTGATTACTTCAATGGCTTGACTGAATAGTTGATCATAAAAGTAGAGAACCTAGACTTGAAGTCTAGCAGACAATTGACATCTGAAATATTTCTTTACTTAAAAGCTGGACTAAGGCAGAGTACATTGCAGATTTCTGTTTCTATTAATATAGCTATAGGAAGAGAAAAGAAATGAAAATTCATAAGCAGAAGAAGGAGAAGACTAAAAGCAATCTCTGGATAGCCAATTCTAAGCACACTTGGTTCGAGAGGGCAAAAAAAACATACTATGAATTAGGAAACAAAGGTCCTTATAGATGTCTTAAAGATATATAGACAAACATTTTTAAATAATTAATGATAGTTAAGTGGAATTTCAAATTAATTCTCACAGTATTCATTATATTTGATTAAAATATTACTTAGAAAGTCGAAGTTCTTCTCAGAATTCTTATTTGGAGATAAATTTAAAGTTTTTAATTAAAATATTCCAAAATTCACATTACAATAATTATACATGTACTAAAAACCACTGTTTGTGTTATATTGTTAGAGAATACATTTGAAAGCTATAGCATTGTTAAATCATTACAAATTGTTGGATTACATTTTAAAGAAAATATAGGACATTATATAGTATCTATATTATGTTTCAGCAACAAATACATCTCTAGAATTTTTTAAGTGATATTTATTTAAGTTTGAGGAAACAGCTTTATTTGATAACACTCAAATGGTAAGAAATAGTCTAAGAAATCCAAGCATTTAAATATATACTATAAATATACAGTAATAAATAAAATGTTAAATGCATTATGATCCAACAGTGTAAAATGCAGAATACTTTCACACCATTTCATATTTGATTTAATTCTTATATTTTGGTTCATTTTTTTTATAAATACATGACTAATATACCTATACCAATAAGCATTTTATTGAAAAAAATATTATTGCATTGAACAACAGTCCAAGTAATTTATTGAATAACCTAAAAAAAGCTTCTTTGCATGTACAGTAGTGCAATTTACTTAGCCACAGTATAATCAAATTGCCTTGAACAGAGAACACACAATAAAATGACTGGCTTAGACCATATTTCAGATCATCATTCAGTTTCATTTAAATTAAGTACCATAGGATTCAATAAGCGGGAACTTACTATAGACAGAATCAATCTACATTTCAACTATTTTTAAATCTCTCACACACTAAAGTAAATGATCCTTTTGCACAAGATTAGAAATATTTTCTTGAATTTGATTGTCTCAGTATGATTTTTTTAAAAAAAGAATACATTGTAATAAACTTTGTACTTTCAACAAAGACTAAGCTTTACAACTTAAGAATAAAAAGTAGATTAGGAACACACACACAAACAAATGTACATATGCATTCATACATTTTGCATTTTTCCTGACTTCCTGCCTTTTGTTTGTTTGTTTCTAGCTTGGTGTTCTTGATCTTGTTACTCAGGAGAGGTGGTAAGTTGCAAAAATAAGAAGTGACTTTGAGAAAGGAATTAAAAAATTGGATTGGAAGTGTTTCCTCTTGTGTGTAACTTCAGAAAATGAAAAAGACCTTTTAACTTATCTCTTACATTGGCTTATTCTAAACCTAACTCATTTGTCCATTGTTCCCATTTTCAATACAGCGTAAGTCCCCAAAGTACAATACTCATAATCAACTATCTACCTAATGAAGGAAGTGGATAATATTTTTTGCTGGAATGAAATGATAGCTTTTGAAAATCCTCTGATCCATGCTTCCTGGCAGGAAGAACTCCCATTTCAAAATTTCCATCCTACTGACGTGCTTCTTGCCTGAGACAGAAAGGGCAGTTATGCATTCCCCTGACCTTTGTATGAAAATGGTAACCAACTGCTTTTCAACAATGTGCCTGTTCATTGATGGGAGCACAGTCTGCTTAAGGAGACTTTAGATACATTCCTATGTTCTTGTGCCCACATGCGATATGTGGCACATATATAAAATGTATAAATATTTTACAGCCGGTCTCTACAATATTTGTCTTTAGTTTAATCTTGGTTCTTAGACAGATATAAAACAAGGCTCAATGACTTAGGTGTAAAGGGTGAACTCACAGCAAAACTTATTCCATAAATTTGTCATTTAATAGAAAATTGCTCAAATCAATTATCAAATAATTTGATGAAAGTAATACTAAAAGTATAATCCATAAAACCGTGTTTTTAATGGTTCTAATTTAAAATTCAGAAAAAGTTTAGAAGTTTTTCTGCTTTAGCTTTTTCAAGGATGCCTTCCTCTAAAGGAAAATGGAAGCGGAAATCCGGAGAGATGGCTGACCTCATTGGACCTTCTCCTGATGTGATGCATCAGGTCTTAGAGCTTGTCACCTTGGAGTACAAGTTATTTTTGTTTAAGAGCAGCACAACCTTCTTTCTGTTGTATGAGGTGGATTATTCACCGAGCACGTTTCTAGTGCAGGATGGAGCAGTCATTTTCAAACTATCCACTTACGTTGATTTATCTAAGGGTCCAGCAGAAAACTCCCCTGGTTTAACCTTCTGAGCTTCTAGATTGTCTCCAAGGCGATTTAAACATTAATCAAATGTTCTGTCTTTCTGTAATAAGACTTCTAGTGACTGTTGGGGATCATTCTCTCTTAGCCTTATGCCATCTTTATAACCTGATTGAGGAACTAATTATCCAAAATATATTTTGATCTTTTGGGCAAGTTATTATATATCGTTATAATAATATCTTTACTCTTTTTCTCTTTAATATGATTTACCCCAAATGCATTACTCTTAATAGTTACTTTTTTGAAATTATAAAAAGTATGGGACTTCTTGCTATTTGATAAACATTTTTTTTTCTTTTTCTATCCTTTTTAAATAGGCCAGATGCTGCATCTTCTACTTTCCAATAAAAGTCCCCATATACAAATGTTTGGCATTACTTTGGTAAGTGTCTGTTCTTCATGTCAACATTTCACATTTGTTTATTTTCTTTTTCTCTCTCCCTTCTCTTTGTCTCTTCAGACAAAAGCCAACTATTTAATTGTCAATTGCCTTGATGATTGAAGAATGGTAATGCTGATCTCTGCAGATGTGAGGAATAAGAAAGTGGGCTAAGTGATTCACCTACAGGAAGTCAAATGCATGTATTCAGTGAATGCAGATGCCCTCCCCTGGGGCTGAGTAAGGGCCCTGTTTTATACCAGTGTGCCAAAGGTTCCATCTTCACCTCATTACTAGAGAGAGGCCACCTCCTGCTCTATGAGTTTCCCTTTCTGGAAACCCATTGTTACAGGAAATATGAGTAATGCTTTTATAATTATAAGGCTATTAAATCATATACCAAATAGATAACAGTTCACAAACAATACAAGAAGTGAAAATTCTACGAGCCAGGAAGTCTTTTGAATGAATATTTGAAATTTTATGTTTGATAACTTGGCTACCCCTCATAAAATTCATCATTTCTAAGCCTTGTCCTTCTTATTCATGACCACAAAAAAAATTCTGAGTAGTAAAAAACTTGATTTTTTAGCTCTTATTATATTTGAAATAATTACCAATGTGTAATATGTTACTGTATGGAGATTTTATTTTGCATTATCAAATACCAATAACATCTTTTGTATGCTTTCTAATATGAAATTTAAACATTCTTAATTTCTGTTGCTATTGATTCATACAAGGCGGTATGAAAATGGTCTCTCATAAAATCCCATTAACTGTAAAGTGAGTTTGTGTACTTGTTTTCAGCTTGCATTAATCAGAATATTTCTTAAGTTCCATGAAAAATATGTCAAAAGAAATTATTCTCAATCGTTGATTCATTTTATTGACATTGTAATATTATCTGACAAATAAAACTGAAATCCACATTCATTCATCATTCACTCATCAAAGACAGCAAACAGAGCATTCTATTTTTCCTTCATGTTTGTGATGTGCCAGAATGTTTTCTTTTACCAATTTTAGAACTAATTAACAACTTTAATGCTTTCTAGGATTTTCTTCCATAAAATTATTTTTAATTTGCTCTATTATTTTTGCCAGCACAAGTTTTTAGAATGTTCCCATTTCTAGTATGATAATTCAGTTTATATTTATGTGTGAATTACATTTTTACTTGGCACCATTATTTTAAATCTTATAATATTGGGAGACATGATATTAATACATTGCTTTGCAGGTAGTGACGATTGACATTATTTATTCAAAGATGAGCTGTAGTAACTATTAGGTCAAATGGACTGACATATTTAAGGCCTCTTTCACACTATTTAACTGCTGCATCTGGTTGGAACAAGCATGATGGTAAAGATCTTGCCCTTGCAGCACTGGTTGGATTAAAGGGTTTAAATGGAAGAGAGAAGTCGTGGCTGGATTTAAATGAGGACCAAACAGCGTGGGGATAAATGCTGGAGGAGGCAGAGCCTGAAATGCTATATGTGATGGGTGAAAGGGGGCAGCAGCGACTAAATGCAGGGGATGGCCTAGGAAAGTAGGGTGTGCAGGGATAATGGCTGGAGCCACGGTTGGAAATGGAAGCGGGCTGAAATGTGTCTGTGGGAGTGGGTGGAGATGAGCCATCGGGAGGGGGCTGCCGTGTGAGCTGATAGAAGCAGAAACAGCGAAGTGCTGGAGGAAGGTGTGGTGGATGGTGGTGATGGCTGTGTGCTGGTGGACTGGAAGTGTCTGCACAGCTGAGGGCGGAGAGAAGACAGTGGGCCCTGCGGCAGGCACAACTCGGAGATGTTTTGGCAGGAGCTGCTTCTGCACATGCTGCTGGGCCTGTAACTGGAGGAGCTTGTACTTGTCTATTTCATCCGGAGAAAACGTGATGGGTTGATGAACTAAAGGTGGGGAGAGAGACTTGTGACACCCTTCCAATTCATCTTCCACTTTGTCATGTTTCTGCATAGTTCTGTCATAGCAAGAGTTTATACTCCCCTCTACATGATTCATAGACACACTTACATCTTGTAAATCCAGATTTATCTGGTCCTCTTTGGTCTCTGTTGAATCAGACACACCAGGATATCTATTAGATGGAAAAGCACCAAGGACATGATTTGGTACTGAGTCACAGCTTTGAAGGAAAGGCTGGACTTCACTAATTGAAGATTTAGATTGCTCTTTCGTTGTCTGGGTCTTTTTTCTGCTTAGAGACTGGGAGTCCGTTACTGTGTGATTTATGCCTTTGGAGAGATTGTTATCACATCGAACATCTGTGAATAGAGTAAAATTATTTTTTTGTGAGCTTCTGACTGTGTCTTTGTCAGAAGTCTTATAAGTTATACTGTCTTTATCATTTCCCCTTTTGCCCAATTGTCTCTTCTCTGAAAAAGGCAATGCTGATCTGTTGCAGCTTGGTGGTCCAGGTTGAGCTGTGGGTTGGATCTGTGAATGAGTCTCTGATTCTTTTAAACAAATGTTTGAAGAGACCTCAAACTTTGTTGCTTGCTCCTGACACTTCTTGGCTTTTATTCTTTCTAAAAGACACTTTGCTGTCAGGGAAGGCCCTTCTCCATCCGAAATGTTTGACTGTGTGGTTTCTGAAGGGCCACATCCACAGCTCCTAAGAAGGTAGTTGAGAGTGCTCCGGTTGCATTGCCTGCACTTGAGTTTTCCCACATCACTAATGTGGAGGCTGGTCAACGACTTTTGACTTCTCTTGTGTTTGCTTAAGCAGTAAGCTCTCTGCCTCAAATACAAGCCTGATTTGTTGTGCTGAGGTCCCGGGCCATTTAAGGGTTTTTCACTCTTTCTATCAAGTGAAACCTGTGAACTGGAATCACAATTGAAAACTCTTGTGGGCTTCGACCCTGCAAATTGTTGATGTTTACCCAGTTTACATCTCTCTCTGCAGTGACAGTTGCTGCGTTTTGGCTGCTTTTTAGTTTTAAACGAGTCCCATAGTTTACCACTCCTGCCTCTCTGGGTTTCTAACTGAGGACAGCTACTGCTTATTGGGACATCAGACAAGCAGAAGCAGTTGTGCTTGCTGTCTTTCCATATGTGTCTTTCTTGTGAGTCACATTCTGCTTTGCAAACGTAGAGCAAATGACCACTGCCACAGCCACTGGACGGATGACTTGAGCATGTGTTTCTCCAGCTGGCCATGTCTCTGGGAGATCCATCCCGAGGTCTGGGATGGTTACTCAGAGGAGGCTTTGGAGAAAATCTGTCGTAGCTTTGTTTTTCACTCGTAGAAGCCTTGTTGCCCAGGCCGATGCCGCAGCTATTTAAGCTCTCACTGATATCCGTCTCATGCTCACTGTGGTTCTCTGATGTACAAGGACTAAAATTCCAGGTACACTGGTTTTCTCCTTCAACCTCTGAATGTGGAGTGCAGGGATTCCGCTTGTGTGTTTTAGTCCTAGCAAAGTGAGGCGAGCGTGAAGGCCTGTCCTGAGCATTGTTTAGAACTGTCCTATTGCAGCTCTGCCAGTGGACATCTGAATGTTCCTTGAATTCAGCATCATCAGCATTATCCTGTCTCATGCCACCTTTTAGAGACAGATTAAGGTAGGCGGGCACTTCAGGACTTTTCATATCCAAGTCTCTCAGACTATCAGGTTCACTCACACTAGAATCAGAATCATTGTAGTACAAATTGTATTTTCTCTGGAACTTTTCCCAATCTGGGTTAGCTATAATCCTCTTTGGCTTCTGAGACTGATCACCTTGGGTCAGTTTTTGCTGTTCTTTCATTAAACCTGAGACTTGACTCTCTGTTCTTCGCTTCATTTCCAAAGGCTCCTTCTCCAATTCTGTTTTTACATTCTCTGAATTATGCTCATCCTTTGTGTTGCGCGAAAGTTTGAAGTCAAAATATAGTGGATTACAGCTGTAAGATAGACAAGGCTCCGTTCTGGTAAAGAACAGAAGCTCTGTAGGCCACTGGAGAGTGGTGAGGCCATCCTTGCTCTGTACATGGAGGAAAGGCAGTGGCTTGGACTTCAGATCCCGTGGACAGCCTTCTCTGCAATGTCTCTGCACATTGCTGCTAACTCTTTCTGCTTCTTCTGAAGCCTTAGCTCTGGCTTCCATTCTGGAGATAGGATTCAGATGTGCTCTGCTCTTTTGTTCCCTTGGCCCTGAAGGTGAAAACTCATCCATACTTTCGCAACAATGATTATCGCTGTGTTTGCGAACATGAAGTTGACTGGAGGATTCATTTGCTTGTCGTCGGTGATTAATGCAGTTTTCTGAAGTGTCCTTCAATGCATTCCTAATTTCTTTCTCTCTGCCGGAAAGAGTAAAATTTCTTTCTGAAAGATGGAGGTTAGATCTAGAGAAAGAAGCAGGAATGCCTGATGAATCTTTCAGTATCTCATTAAGAGTTTCATTTTTGTTTTGTGACATTTTAGAATTCATTGAGAAGGTGTTGTTTAGTACGCCCTCCAGATGGCTTGGTGAGATGACACCTTCTTCCTTAGTAAGGTGTGAATCGTCATTTGAAAACCTGCAACACATGCATTCCTCTACTGTTTGTTTGACTTTATAGGTGGGTGACTTGTTACAATCATGCGTGTCTTCTGTGTTCTCACTGAAAACTGAGGCTGAGGATTCTAATTTTAGATAAGCTTTTTTTGAAAATGAAAATGAAACTCCTGTCCTGTGATTTGCATTGCCGAGATCTGAAGACATTTGTGTTATCCTATTTCCAAACAGGAACCGCCTGTCTGCTTGCAGCTGTTGTCGGTTATGCGTAGCAAATCTCTGCTTCTCCATGGTGCTTCTGGGGAGGGTCTTTCCCTTGAGGAGAAGGGTGCTCTTCATGCAGGAGACCTTCCTGCCATTCTTAACAGGAAAAACTCCCTGCTGGAGCTGCTTTTCCATGGCTATCCTGGGGGCTTTGTATGCTGGTCCATTCCCAGAAACACTGTAAATAAAGTAAATATTTAAATTAGTAGGACATTAGCATTGGAATCAAATCTATATGCAAACAATATTCCATAGTATTTCTACAGTGGGTTGCTTTAATATTTATTGGTGAACATAATTTTCTACAAAATCACCATTTTATCATTACATACAAGTCAGTATTACTGCTATATAGTTACTCTGAAATGCTCTGTTTAATTCTGTTATTTAGAAATGTAAAAAGCAATAACATGTAACTATCTTATATGAAAGCTTCAAAACAAAATGAAATTAGAACATTTACATCACAATATAGTCTGTAGAACCTATGATCTTTGAAAATAGAGTTTTAACATGTTTCATCGTCTTCTAACCAGTACCTTCACATTCGGTAAGAAATTGAAATCTGCACAGTGGAAAAAGAGTTTTAATTTGATTTTTCAGCATCATTAGCATTCAATGTTTAACTCTTCAACATCAAAGGTCTTTCTGGTTCACTTCTGCTGAAGTAAGGAGCTTTCGTCATGACTTTTGTCAGCAGCTGGAGAGCACAGCAGCAGACAGTGGTGTGTTCAGGCAGGCTCACCATTACCAGGGCATTCCCCGGGAATTTTACCATAGTGTCCCTTGTTTCTTCTTCACCACAACAACTTCATGCCAATCATGTATTTTTTGTCTTTTGAGTTTTTTCCAAGATTGTTGATTTAGCTGAGGCTCGTTAGTGATTCAAAAAGAAAGCAGAAAAAAGTAAACATACAGAGGCAGAAACTTTTTTTTAAGTTAAAATTAGTGTTTTCACACCTTCTCAGTCACCTCTTCCCTGTAGTGATGCTGATGCTGACTGAGGAAACGCAATGCTACTGCATCACTTCTTCTGTGTCTTATTTGAAATGCCATTCGGTTGCCAGTTCTTTGTCCACAGGCCCGACCAACATCTATCTTGTTTTCTATCTTAGACTTTCATTGTTACGCATTTGTTTCTTGACTATAAATTATTAAAATGTATGCCCCTAAAACATATCACTTAAATTTTAAAGAATTAACTGTCCTTCAGTTTTCAATGCCTAGCATCACCCACCCACAAAAAGTGCAGCTCTCAGACCTCCTCACAGAATCTTCCTTTTGCAGCAGAGACTATCACAGAAATTCATACCTGGTCCAAATTTAGAACATAAGTGACTCTGGGTTACCAAACTCACCTTGGGACACCTATCGCACAACACCTACACTCAAGGAAAATCACAGAAGCAGGAGTATAGATAGCAGGAGCCAGAGGATCAGACAGCCTGCTGTGGGATACTGTTGTAGAAGGTCACTTGTTTGTCTCTGGCTGCTCAGCCACAAAATAACCACATGGAAACTGTATTAATTGCAATACTGTTCAGCCAATAACTTAATTGTATTTCTAACTAACTCATATCCTAAACTAACCCATCTCCATTAATGTGGGTATCTCCACGTGGGGTAAAGTTCCATCCAGGGTCTGTCTCCAGTGGGGGCTACATGACTTCTCCTGACTCCACCTTCTTTCTCCCAGCATTCGGTTTAGTTTTCCCTGCCTAACTCTACTCTGTCCTACCACAGGCCAAGGCAGATTCTTTATTCATTAACCAATAATATTCAGAGCACACAGAGGGGAATCCTACATCACCTGCCCTTTTCTGTTTAAAAAAAAAGTAAGGTTTTCACTTTAACATGGTAAAATTACATATAACAAGATAGGTATCAGACAAGAGTTATAGTTACAATATTTATATCTACTTTATCTTTAATAATAACTAAGGAAAATGGTAATTATAACTATCTATTCTTCAACTCCATAAAAGACTCCAGAAGTATATAACATTACCTAAATAAATAGGAAGTGCATTGTAAGGATCTTCCAAAACTCTAGAATTGACAGAGACATCTTGCTGCCTGGACAATCACCCAAAGTTCTGTACCATAGGGGCATACATCTTCAGCCTACAGGCCTATACTGTCCTGCAGACTTTTCTATGAAGCAGGATTTTCAAAGACAATTCTGCCTATATTGGCAGTGTCAGTCACTTTCTTCTGTGTCCTGAAGAATGTCTCGCAGACTCCTTCATGAAGCAGAAACCCTGAACGACTGTCTCACCTTCTTTAGGCAACCTCAGCAGTCATCTCTCCATGGGTCCTGCATGTCCACCTCACACAGCATAACATTAAGTAATCCATGCAAGAACAGTTTCTTGTCCAAATGACTAATAACTTCCATAAGAAGTCTCTTTGATGCCCATCTTCCTCTTGAAGTTATTGGTGCTTCCAGGAACAGATGTGTCTTATTGTTATTAAAACATTTTAAATGCCATATTCTGAAGGTCTCTGAAAGACTTGAAGAATACCTATCTAACTGAAATATATCTCTATATATCTAAAAAACCTAACTAACATGTCTATAAACTTGATTATTATAGATGACTATCTATTAAACTATATTTCTTAATTATACATTATATTTTTTTATTAAAATATGAAAGTTTCCATTTTTGCCCCTCCTCCCAACACCCTCCCACTCCCCCACTCCCTCTCCTCTTCCCTCTCTATCCCTAAGAGCAGTCAGGGTTTCCTGCCCTGTGGGTAGTTCATACATTATATTTTTAAATGAGCTACACAAACATAATATCTTAATCAAGATCAGAAACACAGACACAAATACATAAAACAAAATTGGGTTTAAATTTGTATCAACAAACCAAGATACATACCAATGCAAATTTCTATATCATATCCCTTTTTAAATACAAACAAACTATTATAAACAATCATTTAGGGAATTTGGTTGTAATTCTCTCCAAACTGTTTCCTGCTTTTTATTGAGTGAAGTAATTTTTGTGGCGGTGTTCACAATGATCTTTCAGGGGATTTTGGTCCATCAAACTACTATAGCCTAGAATGAATCTACAGGTTCTCATTCTCTGTGAGAAAAAAGAAGAACCTCTTTTCAAAAGCAACATATCCTTACACCCAAATTTTGAAGACAAATACCTTTAAAGTATATATGTTGGTTACTTAGCTCCTTCATAGTCATAAAGTTCAAAAAAAAACCCACAATAATATGCATAATCCAGACTCTCTGTATATATTTCATCTCTACATGGCTTATTTTTCTTACTCTATTACTTTGTCTACAAGTTTAATATTTATTATCTTTAATCCTTTAATCTATGACTGTCTGTACTCTTTTATATTACATTTACCCTCTCTTTACTCTTTTTCTTCTATCTCCCAAGCCTACGTACATTTTTAAAACACACTGTGTCTCATTTAGTGGTCTTTTATGTCTTAATCTGTCCTCATTGTGTATCTGCAATCTTTTTCTGACCAGGATGCCTTCTTAAAATGCTAAGTCCTTTATAAAAACCTAAGCAGCAGCATTGTTAGGGCAAACAAGGCCCTGCCTGCTTGCTCTGCTCATTCTAGCATGACAGAACTGTTTGCTGCCTCTGAGAGCCATGTACATTGCTCCATGGATAGACACACAGCAGGTCTATGCTGCCATTAAGCAAGTTGTATCAATGTGCTCACAGAACCCGTTTAAATACTACATAGCTGGATCTCCCGAAAGAGCCAGAGTTCGTGCTGGCAGCACGGTCCAGAAAGCCACCTTTTTAAAACCACCTGGTTGTTTTTCTGCTACTGCAGAATCAGGAAAACCTCTCTTGAAAGAACTGCAGCATTAAGCCCTGCTAACTCTGTTTCTCTGTGGTTTTTTTTTGTTGTTGTTGTTGTTGTTGTTGTTTGTTTGTTGGTTTTTGGTGGTTTTTTTTTTGTGTGTGTGTGTGCCTAAAATTCCTTTCCAAACTCAGGTTTTAAGTGGATTTTACTTGGCCATGTTGGTGCCAATTTGTTCTACAAATCTACAAAATGTTGGCGTTCTACAACAGGATTCTGTGCTCTAGAAATGGTAGAGAAACTGTTTCCAACAAATCTCAACAATATGGCTGCACAAATAAGTCCTATATAATGACAGCAGTTGGCATATCAACATGAATGGGGAAACTGAACAAGTGTCTACCTCAGATAAAAAGACACAGGCCATCAGTGACTTCTGAAAAGGGAGAATCTGTTTTCTGAAAGGAAAACTCCCCTGATGTGTTATCCATCCCGAGACATCCGTCTGACACATAAGGGCTCTTAATGAAGTCAGCATCATACTGGAACTCTACCGCCTGTCGTCTTTAGGTTTAGTTGAAAGATAATTTTTGATATTCAAAGTTTACTTTACTAACATTGTTTCTATAGTATTACAACCTGTTATTTTCTCCACTCTTATGAATTTTCAGTTACAAACAATAATTTTAGCCATCATTTTTTTCAGAATTCTTTGAGATTTTTTATTCTCGTGAATGAGTGGATAAAGCTTTATAGTGACAGAATATTCCATTATTGTCTGGAAATAAAATTTAAGAATTTTATAAAACAGTGCCTTTTTCTTAAATTTTGTTAATGAGAGCTACTTTCCATCTCTGACGCAATAATCTCCTTGTTTTGATAACATCATCACACTTTTCCAAATGGTGTATGTAACATTTTTTAGTAGGGAGAAGTACGCAAACACAACATGTAGGCTGTTGAATGTTTTTCCAAACCAGAGAAAAAGTCCAAAGGGGATTGTTGAAGTTTTATTGCAACCTGGACACAGAAGGACAAAGAACAACATTGTGACTACATTTTTTTCTTGGTGACAAATAGATAGCTCTCTACATTTGTGCCATTTTTTTGGATTAAGCAATATCTATATTATCTAATTGATAAGTTTGCTTTTCTGGAAAATCAATAAATTATTTGTCACTGGTAATATGCTCAACAGAAAGTATTCAAATGCTAATGGGAGAATATTAGCATTTTTTTCCAGATTTCAATAACATGTGGATATTTTAGTATTTTTAAATTTAATTTAAATTTCGTTTAATTTTAAAATAAAAATTCAGCTAGTGGTTTGAGTCTGTGAGTAGAAGTATGTGGGTAGGTAGACCATGGTGCACATGAGGATGTCAAATAGACGTGTGCATATGATGTGAAATAGTTACTGTAACAAAGCTCATTGACAAATTTAACACAACACCTAGTTACCTGTGTGTATGTATGTGTGTGCGAAAAACAATGTAAGGTTTTCCAACTTAACAAATTTCAAGTAAAGACTACAGTTATTGCTAAGTATAGTCTTTAGTCTCTAGATTAGATCTCAAAATTTCTCTGAATGTGTGTTGGCTTCTCACTTCTCTGTCTTCTCGTCCCTGTCAAAGAATTCTCCTACTTCTATATTTTTGTTTTCATCTTGGAAACTATCTTTAGTTTCAGTGATTTTAAAATAATGACTTTTATTTGTAATACCTAGTATTTGTAATACCTAATTTTTAAACTCTTCCTATTGTATTGTTCATCCCAATATTGTCCCCAGTTTCTCAAGTAACATTATAAATATATGTGTTACTTCTATGGGGAAGATATATTTTGCAACAGAAAAAGGTATGTACCAAACAGAATGATATTTTCTGTGTTATATTATGTTTCTTATACGGGGAACTTCAGTTTTCAGAATCAATATCACTAACATTTTTTTTCAAATGCTGCAAAAACACCCTTAATGTTGTACTGTATTTAGATATTTTTTTGCATATAAGTTTACACTCAGAAAGTGAGTGCCCCCCAATGCAATAGATGGTTTTACTGGAGACTAAGGTTGAATGAAGGTATCCAAGAGAAAATCAAAGCTGTCTGCCCTGTATGAAACTCATAGCAAGTTTTCAGTCTATATTTGTTTATATGTTGGATTCAAATGTTCTCAATACTGATAATTCATCTTTCTTTTCTGAAAGAAGAATCATGTTATTTGGATTGTTCTACACAGATAGCATCAATTCCTACAGGGTTAATTGTAAGATGCTGGGAGCCAGATGCTAGTAAATATGGCAAAATAGGCACAGAAAGAAGCACAAAATACTCACAAAAGGCCTTCACAGCAGGGCCTGAATTGCTTGGCTTTTCAGCAAATGTGAGTAAGACTAGTGGACCAAAGGCACATTATTCCGGAGAGGGTCATGGTATGTTTAATTGTCATTTTGTATCATGTATCACTCCTGCTGCAACAAAGAAAATATTTTATAACTCTAAGTTACTTTTCTGAAGCCATGAGGCTGTTTAAGGAAATAGAGCAGTTTAGAAGTAATAGAAAGGAAGAAATAATCTTCATGATTTGAAATTCTTTGTCCAAAAACTGAACAATTTTCTTTTCCAATAGGGCACATTATGGTCTACAGAGTGGTTACACTTGAGTATGTTTGGTACATAAGGTTTCCTGACAGATACCCTATTTTTTTATGTTTAAAACAATCTTATTTTACATATCAGTCTCCTTTCCCTCTTGTTCCTCCACACCTATCACTTTCTTCCCACCCCACGCCCCCATCCACCCCACAGAGAGGGTGATGCCCCCCACGGGGAGTCAACAACTGTCTGTCACATCACTAGAGGCAGGACCAAGGTCTTCCCTAAGAATCTATGCTGAGTTAGGTATCCCTTCATAGGGAATGGGTTTCAAAGAGCCAGTTCATGCACTAGGGATAAATACTGGTTCCACAGACAGTGCCCCTCAAACTGTCCAAGCCACACAACTGTCACCCACATTCAGAGGGCCTAGTTCTTATGCAGGCTCTTCATCTGTCAGTATGGAGTCAGTGAGCTCCCACTTGTTCGAGTCAGTTGTTTCTGTGGATTTCCCCCACCATGATCTTGGTCTCTTTGCTCATAATGCTCCTCCCTCTCTATAACTGGACTTCAGGAGTTTGGCCCAGTGCTTAGCTAAGGATCTCTACATCTGCTTCCATTAGTTACTGGATGAAGGTTCTATGATGACAATTAAGATAGTCATCAAGCAGATTACAGGGGAAGGGTAGTTAATGTACCCTCTCCACTGTTGCTTAGATTCTTAACTGGGGTCATCCTTGTAGATTTCTGGGAATTTCTCTGGTGCCTGGTTTCTTGCTGATCCCATAAATGGCTCTTTCTATTAAGGCATCTCTTTCCTTGCTCTCCCTCTCTGTTCTTCAGCCAACTCAACCTTCCTGATCTCATGTTCTCCTCCCCACTCTCTTTGTCCCTTTCCCACTCCCCTACCACTCCACTCCCCTACCACTCTTACCCCTTCCACCATGCTGCCCATTATTAAGGAGATCTTGTTTACTTTTCCCTACCCTGGCAGATCCATATAGGTCTCTCAGGATTATCCTTGTTTCCCTTCTTCTTTGAGTTTGTGGACTGTTGGCTGGTTATCCTTAGCTTTTTGTCTAATATCCACTTATGAGTGAGTACATACATTGTCTGTCTTTCTGTGATCTGGATTACCTCACTCTTCAGTTCCATCTATTTGCCTGCAAATTTCAAGATGTCATTGTTTTTTACCGCTGAGTAGTACTCCATTGTGTGACTGTACCACTGCCACTGGCATCAAGATTCCTCTGATCCTTTCTGATTCTTTCACTGGGGGTAGGGATGTGGAAGTATGTATAGTTACTGTCACAGTAAAGACGACCACAGTAATGCTTGGAGGGTAACTCAGATGTGTTGCTGAACAAAACAAAACTGGTCTGGCCTGTGAAGACCGATTTTGAGGATTTCTTTCTTTCATATGTATTGTGATTTGATTTACTGTTTTCTATACTAATCATGCAGGAATTGAAATGGGTTTTGGGTGTTTTCCTGTATGCTACACTAATGAACATAGGATGTTATCTTCTAAGCCTGTGCCAGCAGGTCTGATTGGTATAATAAAGAGCTGAATGGCCAATAATGAGTCAAGAGAAAGAATAGGTGGGGCTGGCAGGCAGAGAGAATAAATAGAAGGAAAAAAAGAAAAGGGAAAGAGAAAGAGAGAAAAGGAGGACTCTAGGGTCCAGCCACCCAGCCAGACACAGAATGAAAAGGAAAGAAAAGAGACACAAAAATAGAGAAAGATAAAACCCCAGAGGCGAAAGTTAAAGAAAGGTGGCAAGAAATAAACCAAGCCAAGGCTAAGCATTTAAAAGTAATAAAAAGCCTATGTGTGTGTGTGTGTGTGTGTGTGTGTGTGTGTGTGTGTGTGTATGTGTGTATGTGTGTGTGTGTGTGTGTGTGTGTGTGTGTGTGTAATTAGTAACTGGGTGGTGGATTTCACAAAAGAGTAAAGTGTAAAGAAAATGAAAACAACCAAAAATATTTTGGTGTTCCAAAGTGGGACTAGAATAAAAACAAAGAAAAACAAAAACAAAAAAACCTACACTGTATATAAGTAAATATTGGTTACTTGTCATTTTATTTTCCAATGACCACATCTGAAGTCTAATATTTATAGTAATATAACTAAACTATTTACTCTTGGTATTTTATATTGTATTCCATTTAAATAAAAAATTTAAATTATGACAGAGCTATAAATTTGTAATTCACCAGGTTTCTGTCAACCGTATTAATTAGTTATATTATTGTTATACATTATGATTAATATTAGCACAATTCACAATCTGCAGAGTTAATTGCATCCCGGTAACAACTTTGAATCATTCAGTGGCTGCAAGCTTTTTTAAGACTGTCAATTTTCAGTTACAAGTATGTATTAGTGTAATGCTTGTTATGGTATAATTATCAATTAAAATGGCACTGTGCCGTAAATTTAACCACATTAATTACATTTTGTTTGTCTGACAGACAATGTTAATGTCTTTTATTCCACTATCAAGTGTGAACAAGGGAATATATGGGACATGTATTTTCCACCCCAAAGGTACATTGCTATTTATAGTTTTAAAAACTGTCATTGTGGCTGCCTGAAGCAGAACAGTGTTTGCTAGACAAGGTGTCAAAGTTAAATACATGAATGCACAGCAGCCAGAACTGCACACAGAATCCTTGCACAAGATCAAGCCAGTTATCTTCCCAACTTGGATTGGGGAGGGACTCTTGGGAGCTATTGACAGTTGCTGGTTGCTGGGGTAGAAGAGTCAGTTTTCTTCAGGGATGTGGATCCTATGAAAACATCCATCCTTGTTCCAGTAGATTAAAAAAAATGGTCCCACACACATGAACAAGGCAGCATCATATAGTAAGTATTTAAATATAAATGTATACATTTCTTTAGAGGGAATACACAAAATTGGTAAGGGAAGGTGGGAGGGGGCAGAGGACTTAGAGGAGAGGAAATGGAGGTTGGATTTGATTCAACATTTTATACTATAAACATATATGCATGTATGAATATTAAATAAAATATTTTAAAATTATTATTATAAAACTTAAATTACTGAGGAATTATGATGTAAGAACAAGTCACGCTGGAGCAGATGACAGCTATAGAATTGGTTCTTGGATCACTTCTATAAACAGTTAAAAGAAGTTAACAGCACTGGCAAGAAAAAAAATCAAATGACAAAATTAATAATTTACAAAACATTACCTATTAAAAATTTGCCTTCAGACATATTTGTTGATAAATGTTAGTTTTATATTGTTACAGAGAGTCAGTCATTACTGAGTCATCACGGAGGTTTTCCAGGAGCTGGGAGAAGCATTATGGACCATCAAACTCCTCTGCCTCTTACCATTCAGACTGCTGCCTCAGTTCAGCCAGCTGATGGAGTCGCTTAAGTGCTTTTTCTTGTTTCTTCTCATCTTTCCATGACTTGGAAGCTACATTTCGAGCGAATTCTCGTTGCTTTAATTCTTTCAATCTCTATATAAAAAATAAAACAGGAAGGACACGATGGTTATGTAAAACAACCTTTTCTGTCTGCAAGAGTCTTTAATGAACATTATCCTGAATGTAAAGGTGTCTTTTGGGATATGGAGAGTAAAAGCATTTTCTCTGAGATAAATTTAGTAGATAAATGCAGTTGTCAGCTAGGTTCTTCCTCAAAGCTTGTCAAAGTCAACCTCAGAGTGTGATGCAAAGCTGGAACCCAGTCCTGACTGGAATCACCCTGTACACACAGCTGACTCATTTGTGTCGGTGAAGAATGAAAACCAAATTCACGCACCATCTGCAAAGGGAGAGAGGCCAGAGCTTAAGTTTTCTTACTTAGTTCCTCTGTATGAAGATGATGATGATTAAACAGATAGTGAAGTAAACTTCTCTCGGTAAATTGCCTTTATTATCCAATGCTAGTTCTAGGTGGGATTTTAAAGTCAGTTTTAGCTGGAGATAAAAAACTAAATGAAGAGAAGGATGCGAAGAAGTGGTCAGGAATTAGAACTCAGAGTAGTGCTTTGGTCTTTCTTCATTTAAACTATCCTGAAATGATTAGTCTCTAAAACAATTGGTTTATACCCAGATTAGATGCTTCCCATTACCTGTTTTGATCTCTTTTCCAGAAACTGCCACACAGTATGCCTACTAATGTTGAATGAATTGAAAAACAGACACCATCAAATGAACATCTTGAAACTTGGGGTTTAATGCAGAACTACCGAAGATTAGCCTCGCTGAAGCCACACAAGATGTTAAATAGTCTAAAATCTGTGTCTGTTTTTAATTGTTCATGTAAGGTATAAAGATTCTCCTAAGGTAAGAAAAAAAATCTATATACTATCATTAATCTGGTAGCAGAGCATTTCCTACACATAAAGCAAAGTCCAAAATCTCTAATGATCATTAGCTTCATTCACAAAAGGAATGTGGTCATGGCAGATGGTGGGCAGATAACCATAGCTAAACTGAGTCCTAAATGACACAGACAAGCCTCTCTAAAGGGAATACTTGAAGTACAAAGAATAAAAGGGGCATAGACTGGCAACAGTAACAGGAAAGACAGTAGATTTAATCTGAATTCATTTTTTGTTAATACTTTGGATATTTCTAAAAAAAAACAGAAAGAAGAATAGAGCAAGGAAAGTAAAAGCCCCAAGAATTAAAGTAATCATTTTTGTTTTCAGAAAACAAAACAAAAATCAACAGAAAAGACCTATAGTTTTCAAGTATGTCAGGATGTGACCAATGAATGAGATGATAGCCTTGGTCGGTCATAAGTAGGAAATAAGTTTATAAGATCCCCGTATCTGATGCTTATACTTCCTCAGACTCCACATACTTTATATTCTAGGTTTATAGTGAATACTTACATGAGGAAAAAAGGCAAAATGTCAAACTAATTAATGCATATACACAATCAGATAAAATATACCTATGTGTTGTTTATGAGAGAAATAAAATAGCTAAAATTGAAAGTAAGGTTCAATATTCCAGGCAGGCAAGAGCATTTCTTAATATATTGCATTTGTTTTATTGTTTTCTAATAAAAATATTTCATATTTATTTAATATTCTGTGTTACCAGCACATAAAACTTGTATACTTGGGGAAGTTGATTCATTTATTGATGCTTGATCTTTCAAAGATTAGAACAGTATTTGAAACATTGCTGTATATTTGTTTCTTCCATTAGAGACACAATTCTAGGATACTTCTATTTTTTAATTAGAGAAATTATTATGTTTTCATTAAGTCTCAACTTTCAATAAATACTGTAAGTTACTCTTATGAAGTACAATTATTTTCTTTTCCACAAGGAAAGGTCATTGAACCCGTAAGAAAATGTTCAGTCTCTTAGTTTTAAATAGCACACAAACACACTTTTGAAGTCCACAAGAATAATTCAGATAGTTATTTTGTTGTGGAAGTTATAAGAGTAAAAATTTTGTAGGAACAAAGAACCTGAAAAGATGAATTTTGTATAACATCTATCAAAATTTAGCGCAGCCAGTTGTGAGTCCTCAAGATTACACAGAAAAAGGGAGGGAGGGAGAGAGGGATGGAGGAACAGACAGAGGGAGAAGGAAGTTACCATGTGAGGAACTAATAACTAGGTCCTACCACCCACCTAAGACCTCAAATCATTCAGCTTCTAAGAGAACTGAGAAAATTTATGATGAATTGAGAAAGAACTCAGGAAACTCTTTCTCAGCAGAGTAATTAGCTCTGTTGAGTACTATATTGGACTTGTTAAAAGCAAGGAATAAAAGAATAACTGGTTACAAGTTAATTACCTGAATGATAGACAATTATAAAACAAAGAAACAAACAAACAACAAAGAACAGGGATAACTGAACTAAAGACCTTTTGAGAAAAGTCCTAAAAACCCATTACTCTAAAAGCTTCCTAAAATAAGTACACATATATATTTTAAGAGTTTAAATGGAGTTTCAAAGGAATGGGGCCTTTGCACAGGGCACTCACTAGACACCACAGGCTGGCAAATAAAAGTCCAACGACAGGAATGGCTACTGTTTTGAGAGTTGTTGTGCATCAGGACCCATATATTCCCACATATCACAGTCTATTCCCATTGGTCTGTATTACCATCTAGAATGTGACATAAAAACCTCTATTGCTAAAGATATCACATCTCGAATCATAGAATATAGAGAAATAAAGCTACGACTGACCTAGAAGGTTCATTCCTGCTGGCTTGCTTTCATAGTTCTGAAAGATGCTATGAACACTACCAATAAGAATAAACATCCACCTTATCCTGCTGTCATACCTTTAACTATGATGATAATTGGCATGATAAGACATACCTACTGGTGCAAAGGTGGGTCAAATGTTATGAAAGTAAACAAACACTTTATTATTGAATTCATGATCACCCATCAAGATGGAATCTATATATATCATCCTGACTGAGGCCAAGAACTTTTGACTAAAGAGATAGGCAGTAGGAAGAACTTACCGTTATTTTGCCACATGGATGTAGTATTAAATTGCTTTGTAATGACTTATTGCTATACCCATAGACTAGCTCACTTGTCAATCTTCATCAAGGACTCTCCTTCTTGTAATAGATTAATAATTAATACTTATTAATACAGAGACCCACATTTGCTCAAGTTGCAGAAAGTAAGAATGCAACATTTATATCAGAATCCAATCTGTAAGGCTTGGGGATCATCACAGAGAGGGGAAGAAAGTATTATAATATCCAAAGGCAGTGGCTGATAACAACCAAACATGTTTTTTTGGACATGACAAGGTAGTTGCAGATATAAATTCACAGAGGTTCTGCTAGCATACCCAAGACCTGGACAATCTTAAGTCAGATAATACACCTGCATGGAGTTGTGATGTAGGTATGAAGTTCAAGACCTAGCCAATGAGCTATTGGCACTGGTTGTTACCGGGAAAGGGATAACCAGTTTACTTTACCCATAGGCAGACTGTGCTCTTATAGAGCACGAATCCCAAAAGAATTGGGAAATCAGAGATTGGATTTGATCACATTTTTTTTTTATTAAAGAGGAATTAAGTTGCACGGACAGGAAGTTTGGGGACTGAGGTTAATATGTCTAAAACACATTGTATGAAACTCTCAAAGAATTAATGACATATTATTTTAAAAGATGCAATGAATTGTCTTTAAATTTTCAGGGTAATATTAAGATAGAACTCTATATCCAAAGAAAATGCCTCTTTACAAATAGGTAAAATATAGAGATATTTATACATGCAAAACTGAAAGAATCCATTACCTTGAGACATCAATAACAAGTGATAACAGGTATCATGAAGTAAGAATGAAGAGGATGTCAAAAACATTTACTCCAAAAAATAAACTACAGGAAAGGAACTGTGGTGATATATACTATTCTTGTGATGCTTTCTATTATTTATACCAATAATTTTTGAGGTTTACAGAAATTATACAAATAAAATGAGTAGCAATGACATTCAGTCTGGCAGAGTGAAATGTCAACATACTGTTGAAATGTTTCTTCCTTATGTATGAAGCAATATATTACCAATCAAAAGCAGACTTGAAAGTTAAAGAAATGCACTATACATTATATAACAACTATTAAAGTGCTAAATTGTCTTTATTCAATTGACCAAAAGGAGCTATAAAGGAATGGCTACATTTATTTAATCCCAGAAAAGAAAGGAAAATAAAAAAAGAAAGAAAAAAACAAATGAAATAATTGCAAGCAAAATCACAAAATAACTGGAATTCAAATGTATCAACAATCAATTAAGCAGTCTAAACAGCAAAATGAACAGACATAGTGTATCAATAAAAGAGCAAGATTGTATAAACAACAGAACTTTATCTGTTTACAAAGAGAATGGCATTTCATCTCCATAGATGGAGAACAATGTGCAATGGGAAATAAGCCTGGCAAACAAAGGCAAAGTCTCTTCAATGTCACTCATACGTAGAATATAAAATAGGGTCCTAGAGTTGAGCAAAGAATGATATTTAGCAGAGTCTGAGAAGAGTTGATGTGGTGGTTTGAATCAAAATGCCCTCCATAGGCTCATATATTTGAATTCTTAGTCATTAAAGAGTGGCACTACTTGGAACGATTAGTAGGTGTGTACTTACTGGGGTATGTGTGGTTTTGTTAGAGGAATTTTGTTACTGGGGGCAGGATATGAGATTTCAGAAGATTAAATCAGGTCCAGTGACTCTCACTTATGGCTGCCTGTGGATCCACATAAAGAACTATCTGCTACTTCTTCAATGACATGTCTGTCTATATGCCATCATGCTCTTGGACATGAATAAAATGAAGTAAACCTCTGAAACTGTAAGCAAGCCCCAATTAAATGATTTTTGTTGTAATAGTTGCTGTGCTCATGGGTGTCTCTTAACAGCAATAAAACACTGGTGTCTTAGGTTTTCTATTGCTATGAAGAGAAACGATTACTATGACAACTCATAAAGGAACACACTTAGTTGCTTATGGTTCACAGGTTTAGTCCGTTATCATCATGACAAGATATAGAACATTCAGGCAATCATGGTGCTAGAGAATGAGCTGAGAGTAATATATCTTAGGCTGAAAGAAACAGGAAGTACAGGGCAGCAACAGGCTGTCCAGAAAATGTCCTACTGAGGGCCCAGCATTGATGGTATAACAGAGGCCAGGGGCCTCAAACCAAATGAATTGAAAGACCGTAATTTCTAGAGTTCAGGAAGGATCCCCCCAGACTCAATAAGCCACGTCAATGGATGCAAACAGCAAGAGGATTCTTTATTTTCAAAGGCGCTAATGGGCGACTCAGTGCTCCTGGTACTCCTTTGAGACTAAGCCCCCTGTGTATTTTTCCAGCAAGTGTTTAAAGGGTCTCAGCGTTACATAACAGGGAAGCATAGCAACAGCAACACCATTGGTCAACTCAAATTAACATACGGGGTGGGTCAACATCAGGACAAAAACAAGTCTAGATTAAGCCAGTTTCAGCTAGTTTCTGCCCCCTCGGGTTTTGATACAAAAAGAACTGGGTGTTTTTCTCAAGACTGCTTCTGCTGCCCATAAATATCCTGTTTTTACCCACTTGGCAGGTGCAGCCGGTCTCAAGGATGCTTTGCCACCCATAGATATACTGTTTTTCCCTGGCATAGTTGATCATAAAAACATCTTAAGTTGGAGACTAGGGTTGGGCTCTTTCAGAATGAATCTTTGGGATGAACACCTTCATGTAAAAATCTGTAGATAAAGGGGTTTGTGACTCACTACATCACATTGTAGCTTCCATAACAAGATTTTCCCTTTTTCCTTGTTTTTGTTCCTTTCTTCTCTTAAATGTTATTTTGTTTTGTTTTTGTTGGGGGGGGTAATGGGTGAGATCTGGAGACATGATATGGAGACATGAAGTGAAAGACACAAAGATTAAATAAAAAGAAAAAATTAAAAAAAAGAATAACACAAATTTCCAAGAGGTGGGGGTAAGAAAAAAAAAAAAAGCAAACCCAGCTTCTACGAGGAGACGGAGAAAAAAACAGGAAGTTATCTGAAGTAGGCATAGCTTGAACAGAGGAGACCTCAAAATCCACCCTAAATTGACACATTCCCTTCAACAAAGCCACACTTAGGTGCTCCTAAATGACCACTCCATATAAACATTGGACCAATTGCATTTAAACTACCATATTCCTCACCCTGGCCTCCATAAGCTTGTAACCATACAATAATGCAAAAAGCGTTTAGTACTACTTCAAAAATTCCCATAGTCTATCACAGTCTCAACAATGTTTTAAAGTCCACAGTTCAACGTCTCTTCTGAGATCCATGTAATCTCTGAACTGTAATCCCCTATAAAATCAAAATATAAAGAAACAGAAAATAGATTTCCAACATACAGTGGCACAGGATAAGCATTGCCATTCCAGAATGTAGGGATGGGAGCACAGTGAGAAAATACTGGACCAAAAAGCAAGACTGAAAACCAGCTGGGCAAACTTTAAACCCTGTATCTCCATGTCTGATGTCAAAATACTGTTCAGATCTCTAACTCCTTTCAACTTTGCTGATTGTAAAACAATTTTTCTCTTGAGCTGCTTTTACTCTGAGTCAGTAGTTCTTCTTGGCAGGTATTCCATGCCTCTGGCACATTCAACATCTTGGGGCCTCTAAGGCAATCAAGGCTTCAACTTCACAGCTTCACAGAATGGACTCTGTACTAGGTCTACATTCAGGGACACCTCTGATTTATGCCTGACCTCAGCAGTTTCCCTTAGTTTCTCTTTGACTCTAAATCCAGAACCATGTTGCTGAAGCTGCCAAGGTTTGCTGCTTTTTTATTAGAACATGGTCTCCTTGTTCAAATGCATCTTCACCAGCTTGCTGTTTTTGTTGTTATCTTCACTGCCTTCAGATGGCCCTCCTGGAAATTGCTGTGTGAGATCAAAGTGGCCTCAAACTCAGAGACCTACTAGGTTCTGCCTTCTGTGATTAAAGGCATGCATCACACCTGACTGTAAGCTTTTCTTTAATTCTTTTCACAACTTGGAAACTTAGCTGAGTGGGATGAGCCCTGAGGTCAACACTTCCCTTACTCCATTTGTTAAGTTGTTTATCTCCTTGAATACAGTTCTTCTTTCAAATTCCTCATGCTCCTTTTCTCCTCAAATTGTACATATTTTATTTTCCTTTCTCAGTTCTTTTTTCCTTTTCATTATAATTATTTATTAAATGTAGTACTAATAACCATACAGCAGAGCTTATGGTAGGATGTTTTGAGATTTTTCTCTGCCAATGGAATTAATCCAAGACTCTTCAATTTAGACTTAGGCATATTTATCGAGTAAGGGTAAAAATTAGCCCCTTTCTTCACATTCTATCACATGAATGATCTTTAGGTAACATACTAAAACTCACCTCCTATAGAATATTTCGAGTCAGGCCTCCATAGTTTATCAAGGCACACTCAGCATCATGGTCTTCCATATTCCTACTAGTATGGCCCATTAAGCAGTGCTTAAAGCATTCCATTGCTTTCCTAACCCCAATTCCCACAGAAACCATGATAAGGTCTATCACAATATCTTGTTTCTTGATACCAACTTCTGTCTTAGTCAATGTAGCAGTTTGAATATAATTGACCCTTTACGCTCATAAGGGGTGACACTATTATGAGGTGTGGCCTTGTTGAACTAGGTACAGCCTTTTTGGAGAAAGTATGACACTAGGCAGACAGGCTTTGAGGTCTCTTAAGCTTGAGCTACACCAACTTTAGTTCAATTCTTGTTACTTGAAGATCAAGATGTAGGACTCCCAGTTCTTTTGCCATGTCTGTCTGCACACCACCATGTCCTGCCATAATGATAATGGACTTAGCTTCTGAACTGGAAGCCACTCCAATTAAAAGGAAACTTTAAAAGAGTTGCCATGGTCATGGCCTCTCCTCACAGCAATAGAAACCCTAAGACAGAAGTTAGTCCCTGAGATTGGAATATTGTTGTGATAAGCCTGGTCATGCTTTTTTTTTTTTTTTGAGAATGTGGGCTACAGCTTTGCACACTAGATTTGTATTATAATATACTCTTTCTTCCAATATTTACTGTCCTTATCCTTAACTGACACTGCTTTTTTGTTGTTGTTAAACTTTTCTTTCTCTTTTAGTTTCTTGAGTGCACATTACACAGGTATTTGTGTGTATGTTTGTTCACTTATGTGTGTAGATGTGTGCCTGTCTACGTTTATATGTATATAAAGGCCAGACGTTGGTTTGGTGTGTCTTTATCAATCACTCTCCACCTTATATATTGAGTCAGTGATTCATAATTGAACCTGAAACTTGAGTTTTGTTAGCTTGACTAGCTAGCTTGTGTCCTGTCTCTTCTTTCTAAATGATAGAGTATTGTACATAGAACACTAGCGACTACAACAACAGTCATGTACGTATAGAAATATTAACTCATGTCTTTTTTGGGGTTTTAAATTTAAGATGCATATATATATATATATATATATATATATATGTATGTATGTATATGTGTGTGTTCTTTGTTGATCCAAGTTCTGTGCTCTATAGCTTCCAAATAATACATTAATGTGTGGACTCTAACCTGCCATTACCTTTGCATTCTAGCACTTCTCCTAGAACTTTATGCCTATAAAGTACTTTCTCAGGCAAATGTATAGTTCAATAGTTAAAAAACTTGCTGTATAAACCTTGATGGCCTGATTTTGATCCCTGAAACCTGAGAGTTGTTCCTTACTTTACATGCATGCTCTGTAGCACTCATAAACATACTCAGACACAAACCATTAATATAAACCTAACAACAATAAAGAAAAATATACTTTATAAAGGCACACATAACTGTCAGAAAGAAAAATATGCTTTAAGGAAAGAAGTGTTGTCTCTCAGAACTTCATTTTTCCAAAACATGATGTAGATGGTATTTGGTATTAAAAAAAAAAAAAAGGTACAGGGGATTCTGTCTCCATTTGTTTTCAGACTTCTGTAGTGCTTTGCAATTATAACTTAAGCAGGAAAGGAGAGAAACATCTTTCTAAAGGTCCAAGTTCATCCATAATTGGAAGCTGATGCCTCTTGAAATTCTACACAGCTCCCCATATATGAGGGATTTACTGTGTTCTGAAATGTGAGAATAGTTTTTATGTCTCTGTGTTACAGTGTTACCATCATCACAAAACTTATTGACTGTTCATAGTGAATGAAGATGCTCACTTGCACGATAGAGAAGAGAATGGGTAGTATAAAATCATCTCTATTCTGACAATCTATTTCACATATAATCATACTGTAAGAGGAGCAACTTCACACATATCGTCCCTCATTTATATGTAAAACTGTGAGACCAGTCACCCCAGAGAATTGGAATTTCCCCAAGAACTGCATGATGGGAGAAGGAAAACACTGAAATTTGGTGCCAAGTCAGAGAGAAACTGTTTCCTGCAAAGAGATTTCCCACAATTCCATCAATTTTCAGACTCTTTTTCAGGATGAAAACAAAGCCAGATGATGAGGGCAGAGCACACCTTGATCTGGTTCTTTAGCTACTTAATGCTTAACCTCCTGTCAGAACCAGGAAGATGGATTCAGGAGTCACTGGATTTTTTTCTCCTTTCCCAAGGGGTACATTGAGTAAAACTTCTTTGTTTACTTTTCGCTACTTTTGGTACAAAACAAAAACAAAAAACAAAACAAAACAAAAACAGAAAATAACATGAGTCTAGATAATTCTGCCTACCATTGTCCTGCCATCTCTGTTTTTCAGCACTATCCTACCTCCCATCCAATTAGTTTAGCACCAAGTTCTTCCTGTCTTCACAATGTCACTCAGCAAACAATGGAGAAAGATTTTATCAGCATCAGAAAAAGGATGAACAACAGGAAATGGGAGAAAGTCTGGTCTTTCTCTGAATTCTCATAAATGGAGTTAATGATGCTCAGAGGCCAGGAATTAGATTCTCTTGTAGGCAGATGGGGGAGGAACCATGGCTAGGTGGTAAAGGTGTTGAATCTCCAAGATGGCCAGGTTTTTTTCTCAGTATCCTGACTTGAGACCAAAGCCAGGAAGCTTTTGTCTCCAACTGGTAGGACCCCTGCTGTGAACCAGCTCTAGGATGTCCAAACAGGGCAGGTTCAGGGGACAGCATAGCACAGCTGCTGGCTAACTAACCTTTCTTTGTGATTGCCATCAAACTGACAAACTCTAAAAGAGAGAAGGAAAACTATTTAGAAGATTTAAAGCCCCTGACCATTAACAAGAGACTAGATGTTCAACTTTCTAAGACTTTTTCATGTGACTACTGCATGTGTGTGTTTCTTCGCCCTCAATAAGCACCTTTCTTCAACTGTCAATGCTGTCTGTTGCTACTACGTATTGCACTTCAGATATTTCCTGTCTTTTAACTATTTAATTGGAAGGGAAAATGAACCCATATCAAGACCTCTGGATCATATCAATACAAAACAGTGTCTGTAGACATCTGATCTAGACTTCAGTGTTGCAATGTCTTGCTGAAAGGAAGGGATAGGATCCTGTGAATCTGAAATCCTGGGATTTTGTCTTCTCTTTAAAAAAATTCTTTTCTTATTATGAAAGCCAATGCTCCACCTCAGAAGTGAGTGTTGAACGAGTTTTATCTGCTCCAAGACTTGAATTTCTCTCTTCCCGTTCCCATATGGGGAGAGTTGATATTGGACAAGTCCTTCTTGATTGGAGCACTGGAGCTGATATCTAGACAGAGCTTTACAGGAGACACTGGTGGATCCCAACCTGCAAATCAGCCCAGAGGAGGTAGAATGCAGCTCCACACTGAAGCCTTTATCTCTGCTTCCTTTGTTCATTATCAGCAGCTCACTCTTGATAGATTATGTTGCTTTGCACTCAGTTATATGGAGTCTCTTATATACCTGTTCCTAGGAAGCACTCACTGTCTGTTCTCCAACACTTTTCCCCAACCAGACCTGGATTCCTACTCATTAAAGAGATCCTGCTATGGAACTGTTTTCCACAGCTTCCTTGAGCTGCAGATGAGCCCTTTCACACAGTGTATGTAATCCCAAGTTCAGGCAGAAGATGGTACCCACCTTGTGCTCTATGCTATATCTGAAAGTCCCAGAATTACTGCCTCCTCCCACAGAAGTTAATAATCTCTTACCTTAATCTTAGTATTATTTAGAAATAAATATAAATTGTGTTAATAATACACACAAATTTGAATAAAGATGTTTTTAAATATTTACTATTAAATAATTCCTAAATTATAGATTATAAAAATAATAATTATAAAAAGAATAATTCTCCAGAAATCTATTTTAAAAGTCAACAAAATATCTTTGCGTGGTTCATGCTTTTACCAGTGGTAATCAAGGCCTGGTTAATTTGCCAATTCATTGCAATTTTTTTATTGCAAAGACAATTAAGAATACCTCTGGTTCTGAATGACTAGATATCGGCAACAAAATCTCAGTTTAGCTTGTATTTAGAGCCATGTCTGTGGTATTTAGATTCTTTCTGAAGACATTTAATAAATCTGCTTTCATTCAGTGTGGGCAAATTCCATTCAAGCTGAATTTTACTTCTGAAATCAGTATGTTGTGGCATATTTTTTTAAATGTGTGAAGATTTGTCACTGTGATTGGTTTATAGGAGCATTATTCATAATAATCAGAAACTGGAAACAACCTAGGTGACTCTCAACTAAAGAATGGATAAGGAAAATGTGGTAATTTACACAATGGAGTATTACTCGGCTGTATAAAATGACACCATGAAATTTTCAGGCAAATGGATGGAGCTAGAAAGAACCCATCCTAAGTGAGGTAACACAGGATGAGAAAGACAAACATGGCATGCACTCAGTCATAAGTGGATATTAGATGTAAAACAAAGTATAACTAGATTACAATCCACAGCTCCAGAGACGGTACAAAACAAAGAAGACCCTAAAAGGTATACTTGGATCTCCTTTAGAAGGGAAATTAGATTTCTTGGGTAAACTGTTGTGGGGGGTGGTAAAGGGGAGGGGAGATGAGAACATGAGAGAATGAAATGGTTGAGAGGGGAGAGGGATGGAGTGGGAGAGCAATAAAAGAAAAATCTTGGTAGGGAGAGTCATTGTGGGGTTAGTGAGCATCTGGGTCTAGGGAAATTCACAGGCACCCAGCTAAGACTCCTAGCAATAGTAGAGAGGGTGCCTGACCTGGTATTACCCTATAATCAGATTGGTGAGTACCTCAATTGTCATCAAAGAGCCTTTATCTAGCAACTGACAGAACCAGATGCAGAGATCTACAGCCAAGCACCAGGCTGAGCTCCGGGAATCCAGTAGAAAAGAGAGAGGAGAGATTATATGAGCAGGCAAGGTCAAGATCATGATGGAGAAATCTATAGATACAGCTGAACCAAGCTCGTGGAAACTCATGAACTCTAGACCAAGGGCGGTGGAGCCTCTGTGGGAGCTAGTGGTGAAGCTTGGACTCTCTGAGAGGCCCCGGATAGTGGGAGCAGGACCTATCCCTGATGCACTGTTGAATCTCATTTCCTGTGATGGGATACCTTTGTCCAGGGTGGAGGGGATTAACCCTGCTCCAGTTAAGTGGGACAAACTTAGCCCATGCAAGTTGCAAGTAGATACAGGGAGGGGTTGCAGGGGAGGTGAAGGGCAGTGGTGGTGGATGGGAGTGGAATGAACTGTGGTTGGAATGTAAAATGAAATTAAAAGAAAAAGAACTAGATGGCCAATAGCTGGGGAAGGGAAAATAGACAGAGAGATAAAGAGAAACTGGAAGAAGGAATCTATGTGCCTGATGTTACCAGTGGACTCAGAGCAAGTAAGGTATGTGGTACTAAGAAGAGGAAACCAAGTCATGTGGCAGAATGTAGATTTAAAAAGAAGTATATGGGTTAATTAAGTTATAAGGGGTAGTGGGGAGAAATGTCTAAGCTAAGGCCAAGCTTTTATAATTAATAATATGTTTCCGGTCATTTTTGCAGGCTGGTGATCCAAAGATAGTCCAACGAGAAAGCTTGTCACATCAGTATTTATCAACATTAACAATGCGCCCTAAACTCCACAGGGTGTGGAACACCGTAAGGTTTAGAAAAGCATTCCCAACTCAGGACGACCTTAGTTCATATCTTGTCTTTGTCACTTGGAAAGCTGCTTAGTTATTGCTAAACGTAATCTACACATTTGACGCTTAGTAATCCATCAGTATCTACGTGATATCACTTCACCTGGAAGCGATAAATCACTTAGCAAAGCACCTGACGTATGACAAATTCTCCGTGAGTTTGAATTATCACTGTTAAATGAGGAATAATCACATTGAATGGAATTCTTGGAAGCAGGATGTGTGAGGAACTCTTTGTTCATGCATAAAGGGTAGTGTTAAGTGTATTTGATTCCGATATGTTGAAACAGGTCTCCACGAGTGACTTTCATCCAGACTAGTTTATAAGAGGGACACCTGAAGGGCAAAGAAGTACTCCCGAGTTGCTGTTCATTTACCTGCCACATTTAGATTCGAGCAAGCCAAGAACTGAAGGTGATCTATTTGGTAATGCCATATATGAATGAGTCTTTCTCTTCTTGAATAATTTACACTTATTAGAAACTTCTATAATTTCTTCAACTTCAAAATCACATTATTACTGGATAACATTATGAATTTTAGGCCAAAATATGATGTGTTCTCACACTTTTCTTTGATAAATCTTACTAATTTGCCACTGGGTATTAACGCCTTCCAGACAGAAGATATTTTCGTTTTATAGCAGGTTTCACAGAACATCCAGTTGGAAATTTCAACTGTTTTTCCATCAAGGGAAATCAGTGGAGGATGTCACAGAGAAAACCACTTCAAAAGGCTGCAAACCTGAGTTCAGCTTGAGCACAGGCCATGTTGATCTCATGATCATTTACATTTCTCCATCTAGGTGGACTGAATTACAAACAAGTGAAAACAGTGAACAGCACAGCAACGGCAAAGCAACATCATCTGCCCAATTTACTTCAATTTTCTTTCAGAGCTTTCAGATAAGATTTTATCAAATTTAATGAAATTGGTCAGTCTATCCTTTAATTAATAAATGAAAAGAAAGGAACATAAAAGACCAGATACCTAGGATTTCTCGGGGAAAAATACAGGGGCGAAGTAGAAGAATCCCTTGACATCAGCTTACACCCCTGTGATTTTTCCAAAGGAACACAAAGAGAAACTGCAAGCTGAGTGGTCTTCACAGGCACGAGGATTAATGCCTGCCCTGGTCATTCTCAGAACAAAGCCTAACTATAAATACCAGGCGCAGAGGTCAAGATAAAGACAAGAAATGTTGTCTTTGTGTGGTTTCTTCAGCTTTAACCATATTTGATTACTCTCAGTAGTAAGTGAAGTAAGCCTTACAGAGATAAACTTGATAAAATTTATACATGAAATGTTTGGGATTTAATTTTCTTTGGGGGCTTTTAAAAGCACAAGCTAAGCAATGTGTGTCCCTACCTGCCAGGAGAAATGTTGGGCACAGGCATTGCAAGTGGAATTCGGCTGTGAATAAATGAACGAAGCAACAAATTGATCCAGTCAGTACGTCTCTCTGTGTCTGGAATAGGGATATGTGCAGTACCACTGCTTGCCATCTGAACATGTGTGTGCACATCTGAACATGTGTGTGCACATCTGCCCACTCCAGTAACCGCTTTCTCTTCAGTTCCAATGAAGCAGAAGATACGTGGGAAGTGAATCAACTCAAGTGTGTCTACTGTTCCTTTCTTAAATATAATAACTCCTTCTGTCTCTGCACTTTGCATCCGTAGATCCAAGGGTAGGGGCTGGCATTAATGTTTTCCTTTAACGCAGGATTAAATTTTAAAGGAAAAAATGTCAAAATTATTGACTGACATAAAGAGAGAGAGAGAGAGAGAGAGAGAGAGAGAGAGAGAGAGAGAGAGACATACATATAGATGGTTATATGACATCATCCAGGTCAGGTGAGATCAAAAAGAGGGAACATTCAACCTTCATAGAAGCCTATGTATTTCCTAGTTTAATTTTTATGAGATCAAAGTTGTAAAAGGATTTAACTATCTGCCAAAAGAATTTCCCACATTAAAATGAAGTTTTTTCTTCATTGCTACCGTTTTTAAATGTCATTCTCTTAGATGATCTAGTAACAATCAAACACAGATAATGAGACAAGCAGAAGTATTTTTTTTTAAAAAAGCCTAGTGTGTTATCCTACCCACAGACAAGTATGACTTCCTTTCCTTAACTTTAATGGGTTTGACTGGGCATCTTCCTGTAATGCACTGCCCTTTTCGGAATGAGTTATGTCACAACTGAATGAAGCATAAAAGAAGAAAAAACTCGGAGGCTGCATCCTTTGTCCCAATTCGCCTCTCAGAAGGGTTAAATTGAATGCATTACACTGGCACTGGAAGAGTCTCCTGCATGTGCTTGAATAAAAACTAATGAACTCTAAATGTAATTGCTGATGTTCAGCCAGCTTTTCAGAGCATAGATTCCTTGTCAGGCTCATTTCTGATTCCTGCAACTGAGTCCAATGTGCAGAAGACATATAACCAGGCCTGGGGGCACCATGTTCACTTAAGTGATGGTTTGGGGAAGAGTTCATATTATAAAATAATATAATTCATATAAATGAAAATTTTCTTTACAACCCAAGGCTGATTGGAACTATTACCCTGGCATAGAGATTGGAATATATTCAGAGGCACAACACTCAATCCCTTTCTGAAACCCAGGACCTTCTGAGAGGTTCTCACCAGCCAGTGGTGTAGAGACTCATGTGTCCCATTGTTTCTGGTGTGTTACCCCAGTCTGCCCATCATCCAACTATGATGGTCAGTATCAAACTCATTTGTGATGCTAAACATGAACCTTCTTGGTTTTAACAAAGTTTATTTTAAAAACCACACTAAATCTGAAACTAAATTTTGTAGTGACTTATTAACTCATATTATATCAGGTAAATTATAACAAATGTATCAATAGTTCTAATGATAATGTAAATGAGTGATTATATGTTAGACTGGTTTGTAACAGATAATGAACTTCCAAATGATACCCTTTGTTCTTAGTAGAATGAGAACATGCAGTAATTTCTCATGAGGTATCTACAGAGAGTGTGCCAAAGATTGAAAATATTTGTTATTCCTGGAATAAAAAACAGAAACTCAGTGAGTAAAGGTTGTGTTAAAAATAAGCCTTTGATTAGATTGCCATGCAGCAATATGGCCTCGGGGGAAGAATAATCTGGCAGTCCATCATAGTTTGGATCATAGAGAGTGATTTCAAAGTAGAAAACAGAGATATGCCTCTGAGAGAAAAAATTGAACCCACTTTCCTCATGAGATGGAATTCATACATTATCTGCATTTGCCTAAAGAAGAGCTGGAGTACACATTGATGCCGCTGTTGGTCGTCGCAATCTTCATGGTTGACTCAATAAGACTTACAAATGCCTGAAAGCAAAAGCCAACCCTCTAGACCTGTCTGTGTGTTTGAGGGTGCATTTCCAGAGAACCTCACCTGACAAAAGACTCACCGTAACTATGTGTGGTTCTATCCCATGGACTGGGGTCCAGGAATGAAGAGAAAGGAGAATTGAGCAGAACACAAGTACTTATCTCTCCCCACTTCTGTCACAGACAAAATGACTGCACCATGCTCCACCGCTGTTCATTCTCTGACATAATAGGCTGATCTAAACTTCATCAGTTCTTCCTTAACTTGCTTTTGGTCAGGCATTTTTATCATAGGAGTTAGAAAAATTATTCTCTGTATTTTTCAATGGTCAGTATATATAATCTAATTATAATTTCCTTGCCATCATCCTTAGTCTCTGATTATTAAACAGTATTTCTAATTGTAGTATACAGTTTTCAGAGAATCATGAAGAATATTTTTTTCTGTCTGGAGTTCATTTCTCTAATTAATACTCTTGCTCATATGTGAGCAAGACCAAAGTTCTAGGGTATTAACTTATTTATTCCTTTACTTAGAGACATTTGAAGAATTCATTTCATTCCTGGTGAGAAATTTTTAGATAAGAGATGGTTTTGTACTGGGCTTTGAGAATTTAAAAGGGGGATTTTAAGAAAATCCTGTGGCACACCCCTGCCCTCCAGGAAGCCTGTGTGGCCATCTTTATCTGGCAGGTATTACCACTCCACAGCAACTGTCCCAGTCCTTTTACCCCCTGATGCCATTTCTCCGTTCAGTTGAAAAAGAGAATATGAACCATTGCACCATGACCCAGCAATCCGCCTGTTTCTTTAAGAGCAATTTCTTGTATCTCAGTATCTTGTTCAACCTATTATTATATTGATTTTATGAGCTCCTTCAATTTCTACTTCATACTCATACTCTTTTCAACTCCAGTTTAAGGTCAGTAAATGCCTGCTGAGAATATCACTGTCAGATATAGTTAATCTGGGCATACCTGCCGACTAAGACTTCTTAGTCCAGGGGTTGTGTTTTTCAGCTGTCTTTAACTATTACCTAAACATTGTTCTGAAATACAACTGTTTTTTAGGAAAAGCCATTAGATCAAATCAGAAATAGAATCAAGAAACTAATACAATTAATAATAATAATAATAATAATAACTGGAGTGTTCCAGTTATCTTTAAAGAGCATTGGATTGTTTCACTGCTAATCAATAAATAGTAAGCCTATTTTAAAGTTACAGGAAGTATAGAAGTGAGCCATGTGATCAGACATGTGGCTTCAGTAGCTTAATTAAGGAAGTGATTTCATTTTCAGTGAAAAGCCATACTCAAGCATAAAGTGGCAGCTACACCTTTTTAAAAGAGTTATTATCTCCTTCTTCCAGTTTTCAGTTTCCTCTAATTTGAACTCATGGCTTCATCTTCAAGGTCATAATACACTTGAGAAATACCATGATACGGTGGTGCTGGAGAATTGTCTGTATTCTGTCAATCATGTTTTAAATAAACGCTGATTGGCCAGGCAGGAGGTATAGGCGGGAAAACCAGACAGGAAGTGGAAATGATGCAAGGAGAGCAGGAGAATTCTGGGGAGGAGGAAGTTGATTCCTCCCACTCCTGCCCAGACCACCGAAGCAGCAGGATGTGAGCTGCCCCACTGAAAAAGGTACTGAGCCACATGGCTAACATAGATCAGAAAAATGGGTTAATCAAGATGTGAGAGTTAGCCAGTAAGAAGCCTGACCTAATGGGCCAATCAGCATTATAACTTATAGAGATCTCTTGTGTGGTTGATTTTCTTTGGGGCCTGCCAGTTGTGGGGTACCAGGCGGGGACAGAAAAATCCCCAATAAACAGGCCCCACTCATGTTACAGAATGGTGCCCACGTGGATAACTGCATCCACAGAAAGACTGAGAAAGCTTGGGAAAGACTAGACTAAAACATTTCGGTTTTCAGCCATAGCAGGAAAAAAGCTGTGCTGTTTTAAAATGCCGGCTTTCTGGGCCGTCCTCCCAGGGAAAACTCTGACTCTTTCAAGCAGGCAGGCTGGACTATGGAAACACTGTTGCAGCTTGCTTCCTGGCAAGGACCTTGAAACGCCTTAAGAGTTTTTGACTGTTGTTTTCTCCATATTCCTTATGCTTATATCCTTAGCAAATTAAAGACCCATGAGGTCAAAAAAAGAGAGATATACAGTAAAGAGAGATTCAAAGAGTAAGAAAACCTCTAAATGGTTTACATTGTGTTAAAAATATATACAGGCTAAAGGTTAAAGTTCTCAGAGTAAAAAAAAAAAAAAAAAAGAAAGAAAGAAAGAGTAGCCTGGGAGGCAGAGACAGACGGATCTCTGGGAGTTCAAAGATAGCCTGGTCTACAGAGGGCGTTCCAGGACAAAGATAAGCAGAGAACCTGTCTCAAAAAGCCAAAAGGTAAAAGTAAAAATAAAAGAAATAGAGGTTAAAATAAAGCCACGTAAAGATGGAAAATACACAGAGAATCTTGATACTGTTTGCTATTATACTCTCTTTCAATTGTTTGAATGCTGAGGAAGGAGAAACACCTGCTAAAAGGTATTTGCTGATAAATGCTGCAGAATTAATCCAAGATAGGTATTTTGAAAATACCTTGGCTTCAGAATTGAAGTCTAAAGGTATGCTACTTTGGAGAAGAGATTTTGCTTTTGTTTCCACAGAAAATGAGAGGCTCTGGATTTATTCAGAGTTAAGAAAAATCATCTTTGACCAAGGGAGACCACCTGAGCAATCTCCAGTAAGAACAGATGGCCCAGATGTCTGAGTTCTTCATTCAGAACAGGTTCAAGACTGCTGCCTGAGATGATCAAGACTCATAGGATACTTCAGTCAGGACTTGATCATAGCTCTAAATTTTTCTTTAGGGCCCCATAAGATTTCAGCACCCCCAACCAGCTAGAAGTAGCCTGGAATACTACGTCCACACTCCCAAAAAATGGACTATGGATATTTTCCTTTGTTTTTTTTTTTTTAAAAGAGGGGCCAATCAGCATTATAACTTATAGAGATCTCTTGTGTGGTTGATTTTCTCTGGGGCCTGCCAGCTGTGGGGTACCCGGCGGTGACAGAAAAATCCCCAACCAACAGGCCCCACTCATGTTACAATATAAGATTTTCCTCTGTACGCTGTGAATACCATTAGTTAATAAAGAAACTGTCTTGGGCCTGCACAAGGAATAGAGGTAGATAGGGAGAACTAAATTGAATCCTGGGAGAAAGGAGGCAGGGAGAATCCATGTAGCCCCACAGAAGACAGACACTGGAACTTTGTCAGTAAGCCACAGTCATGTGGCAATACACAGATTATTAGAAATGGGTTAAATTAATATGTAAGAGTTAGCCAATAAGAAGCTAGAGCTAATGGGCCAAGCAGTGATTTAAATAATACAGTTTCTGTGTGATTTTTTTTTTGGGACTAAGCAGCCTACAGTGACAGTAAATAATCACAGATTCACAATAAAGAAATATTCGGATAGAAAAAGCCTCTAAATGAGTCACAATGTTGGGTAAATGTATGTAGTCAGGGAGAGATATGAAAAAAGTATAGACAGTTATAAAAAAGGGGTAAAGTCTTTGAAGAGACAGAGTATAGACAGTCTTAGATTTAAAGAAGTAAACAAAGAATAATAAAGGTGGAAAATTCACAGAGAGTTTGAATTATATATATTACTGTGTTTTCTTTGAATTGTTTGACTGTGAAGGAGCTAAGTACAGAGAGACATTTCATTGTATGGAATGCTAAGCTAAACCAGCATATATGTCATAAAGGTATCTTGACTTTAAAATTTGAGCCTAAGGATATGTTGCTTTGGAAAAGAGGTTCTTCTTTTGTTTCCACAGAGGATGAGAACTTGTGGAATCATTCCAGACTGATGTGGTTTGATGTACCAAGAGCCCCATAAAGGTTGCTGTGAATACACCTACAAAAATACATCGCCAAATAAATAGCAGGAAGAAGTTTGGAGGAGAACTATGCCCATATTCCCAATGTTTATATGGCCTATAAATTTTGTTTACATTTAAAGGGGGTTTTGCTATAGAGATTTTAATTGGTATGGTTCTTGGTTTATTGAAACAAATTTAAGGTCAATTTTATTATACTGTATATATGTATTTTTGCTCTTGATTAAGGTATTGTATTTGTGCAGCTCATTTACAAACATAATGTATAATGAATAAATACAGGTTAATAAATAATCATCTATAATAATTAAGATTGTAGTTATATTAGTTAGATTTTCTAGATGTACAGAGATATATTTCAGGTGGATAGACATTCTTCAAACATTTCAAAAACGACAGCATATGTCATTTAAAATTTTTTAAGAGCTTAAGACTTATCATGACAAGGAGACACATCTGCTTCTGGGAGCACCAATCTACTTCAAGAGAAAGATGGGCATCAAAGAGGCTCCTTATGGAGTTTGCTAGCTATTTGGAGAAGAAAGTGCTCTTGCTGGACTGCTTGATGAACTGGACAGGAAAGTCACGCAGAGAAATGACTGCTGAACTTGCCTAAAGGTAAGATAATCTTTGGAGTTCCTGCTTCATGAAAGAGTCTGCTAACATTTTATAGGACACAGAAAAAAGTGACTGACAAACTGTTAATATAGGTAGAACTGTCTTTGAAATTTGCTGCTTCATGGAAAAGTCTGCTGGATACTATGGACCTGTAGGCTGAAGATGATGCCCCAGTGGTACAGAAGAACTTTGGGTGACTGTTCAGTCAGTGAGATGTCTCTGTCAATTCTAGAGTTTTGGAAGTTGCTTACAATGCACTTCCTGTTTACTTAGGAAATAGTATTTTCTTCTGTAGTCTTTGATATGATAGTTAGAGTTTTCTTTAATTATAATAAAAGATAAAATAGATATAAATTTTGTAACTGTAATTCTTACTGATACCTGTTTTGTTATGTGTAATTTTACTATGTCAAAGATAAAGCCTTCTTTTTAGGGGAAGTGATGTGGGATTTCCCTCTGTTTTGCTTTGAATACCATTAGTAAACAAAGAAACTGTCTTGGGCCTGCCCAGGGAATAGAGGTAGATAAGGAGAACTAAACTGAATGCTGGGAGAAAGGAGGCAGAGTCAGGGAGAAGCCATGTAGCCCTGCCAGAGATTTACATTGGAACTTTGCCAGTAAGCCACTGCCACATGGCAATACACAGATTAATAGAAATGGGTTAAATTAATATGTAAGAGTTAGCCAATAAGAAGCTACAGCTAATGGGCTAAGCAGTGATTTTATTAATACAGTTTCTATGTGATTATTTCAGGGCTAAGCAACCGAGAACCAATAAGTGGCCCCCTCCTCCTACAATATCAGGCAGCAAACTGCATTTCAGAGTGAAAAACAGATAAAAGGCTAAAGGCAAAAGTAGACTTTATCCTTTCTAGATTAATTTTTAATCTTCTAAGCAAGAGCTTTTTCGAAACGGAATAAACTTCCACTCATTATTTGTTAGAGTTGCCTCACATAGTGACAGCTGGTAGGAATGTGACAAATTTGGGTTTCTATTAAATCTCAGTAAGGAGAGGATGGAATGGAAACTGAGGAAGTGGGAATAGTGTCTTCCCCATAGTAATGCCTGCATTTAGCCTTCAGCCAGTGGCAATTTGTGCAATTCTTCTTCCTAACTCTAAGTAATTCAGTTTCAAATTAGGGAATAGACAAATTTTCAGACCAGTTTATTCTACAACATCAATTTAAAATAGAAAATTGAGGTTGGAGAGTAAGATCAAGCAATTAAGAACATGGGTTGCTTGTTGTGGAATATTATTTTAACTGTGTAAGATGTGTTGTATTTGTTTATGCCGTGGAATATTGCCTTAGGTGTGTAAAGGTGTGTTACATTTGTTTATACTGCCTTTCTTAATGATGTAGAGATGTGTTACTTTTGTTTATGCTGCATTTATTTAATTTTGTAAATGTGTATTACATCTGTCTCACCTTGCTGGTGTAAGGCACCTGATTGAACTAAGAAAGAGCTGAATGTCGCATAGCTAGTCAGAGAAAGGAGAGCAGGGCTATCCGGCAGAAAGAATAAATAGGAGGAGAAATCTAGGCTCAACAGGAGAGAGAAGAAACAAATGAAAGAAGAGAACAAAGAGAAAGAGGGAAACCTGCCCCGGGAAAGAGGCCGGGTATCCACCAACCATACAGACAAACCAACAGGAGAAACTGTAAAAGTAAGATATGCAGAAGTAAAAATAAATAAAAAGCCCTGAGGCAAAATGTAGATAAAGAAAAACAGGTTAATGTAAGTTATACGAAACAAGTTTAAGCTAGGTCTAACAGTCATAACTAATAAAGAGTTCCCATGTCGTGATTTGGGATCTGGTTGGAGACACCAAAGAAAAAGCCCCATACAGCTTCTTTTCCAGGTGACCCAAGTTTGAATCCCAGTATACAGATAGCAGCCTACAATTGTCTGTAATTCTTCTTCCATGGGATCTGATGCTCCGTACAAGTCTCTATAGGCCCAGTCACAAATATGCTTAACATTCAAACAGGCAGAACACTTATGCCCATAAATACAATAAAATAAAATTAAAATGTTTATTCTTTCAAAAATGTTTTGGGATTGTTTTTTCTTGTCGGGCATACTGTGTTAGAACTAGGAGTCAACAATCTAAGGTCCATGGGTGAAAGCTGGCCCTTAGATTGTTTTTGTAAAAGTGTTATTGAAACAGTTATTCCAAATGCTTGTGTTTTTTTTTCCCCAGCTATAATGGTATAATTGGGTTCTTAGATGGTCCAATCTGTAAAGTCTCACATGTTTTCACTCTAGCTCTCTCCACACACTTTGCCGTCCTGTGGTAGAAGATGCTCTGTTCCTGTGAAGATGAAGAACTTAACTCGCTCCACGTTTTAACACCTCAGAATGTTTTCCCTTAAAGAGCGAGCCCAGGAAATGAAAACGTAGAAAAAAAAATGTTGATGAAAGAAAGAGACGATGGCATTTGGAAGAAACTAACACTTTTACTTAATTAATAGTAATAAATTTGAGATTTCCCCCAAACGTAACTACCGCTACTATGAGGAGGAGAGTTCCTATTAAAAAGTTGACTTAGAGTTAATATTCTTAACTTCCTGTGAGAGTCTAACGGAATCAAGCTTGACTTTGTTAGCAAAATAAGCCCTGCATCTTCTGTTGAATAGAATCCCACAGAGCTGCTAAATGAACAAGTAATTTTCAGACATAGATAGAGTCATTCAAGTCTATTTAAAGCATTTCACTAGCATTGCACATAAATGCATGCATGCTCACAAGAGTGGAGTGTGCACAATTGTTCCTAAAACCCTTGTCTGTCCTTGTATCTTTGCCTAAAGGTACTACCAAAAAAGAGTACTTCTATGACACTGGACAAAATACCAGACAAAAGTAACTTAAGGAAGAAGGTTATGTTCTGCTCGCAGTTAGAAAGCACAGCACATCATGGTAGGGACGGCAAGGTGTGAAAATATGAACAAGATGTGGGGAGTAAGCCACAGTGCTTCCAAAGACAGGAGAGCTTGCTCCTGGAGGGGCAGATGAGTGTTTGGGCTCAAGTACTTTCCCCTTCTAGGTCAGTTCAGGTCAGAACCCTTAGTTTTGTTTTGTTTCCTACCTCAGTCTAATCTTCATCAATTGAAATGGGTGTGACCACAGGATAAACTCACCTAGATGACACCCTATGCTATGCTCAGAGGATTGCTCTCATGGGAATTCTAAGTCTCTTGGGGTTGACAAGCAAAATTAACCAATCATCACAGAAGGAGAGCAGAGAGAGTGTAATTAAATCAATATTTATGTACTGAAGACTAAAGAACACTTTACCTGAATAAAACTAAAAGACTTTTTTCCTTATATGTGAAGTTCATGAGAAAACTTTTAAAAATACTTTTGATACTGCAGGGTATGGAACAACTTGGTAATAAGCATTTTGATTGTATGATAGTCAGTGCTGAAAATTTCATAAATATATCCTGCAGTATCAAATATTATACCAATATTTATTTTCTCTCTGTATGTGGTCATACACATTTGTGTGTGCATGTATAGTGTGCACATGTGTATGCATCCGCACATGCAAAGGCTATGTTATGGAATTAAAGGTATGTAGCAGTATACTGACTTTTTACATGGGTGCTGGTAACTCAAACTCAGACCCTCGTATCTGCATGCCAGGCATATTAAGGACTGATCAGCTACCTAATTCCCAAAATTTAATTATTTATGTAAACAAAGGGAAATACATAAGCAAATTTGCTTTTGTCCATGATAATTTTTAAAGCTGTCTTTTGATTAAAAAAATAAAAATATTTTTATATTTGTTTATTTGATTATAGGAAACCAATATGATTTTCTAAATGTAAGAAACTATGAAGATAAAACTTTAGTTGAATTTACATTTGAGAAATGGGGCTCTTACACCAGATTGTACAAGTAACTGCTTGAATTTGCCTTTGTTTTGTCTATTTTCTTAACTAGCCAAAACACATTTTAAAGAATTTATTTTTCAAATTCTCATTTTCTCGACTATAAAAACAAAATTTGCTGTGCTATTTTCTTAATAACTAGTGTCTCCTTAATAAATACATATTGCAAATGCATTATTTGTAACATTCAAATTTTTTAACAAAATCTCATCAATATTCATATTATTCAAAATATTATTTCACCTGCATGTCTTCTTCTTTAGTGACACTAAAGCTTCATAATCAGATTCTAAATGAATAGTAATGCCACTAAGATCATATTTATACTTTAATTTGCATAGATTTAGTGGCAACTTGCTTCATACTGAGTTTCCAAATGAAATTGCATTGTTTCTGTTTGATTATATTCAGATTTTTCTGGAAAGAATGACATTCAAGCAATGCAAAAATATAAAATTACCTTTATGAAAATTTCTATTTGAATAAAGTTTCATTAGGGTTAACTTAAAATAATGATGATGAAATTCTGAATTTTAAAAACAGAAGTATAGTTATGGCTATGTTTTTTCTAATATATTATGAATGATTTGTTTTCTATTTTTAATCTTTTTCTATTATGCACCATTTTTAGGTAGACATGGAAAACTACAAAACTATCTAGATTCTTTTTGGCTTTTAAAATAAACTAAGTTTACTCATACAAATACAATATAAACATCAAAGGAAATTCAATTTTACTGCAACAAACAAACAGAGTCATAATGTTTTATGATGTCTAGTGCCATTAAGTGTGTGTGGAAACAAACATCCGTTCACGTTTGGTGTGCGAATAAACTGATGCAGACACTTTAGAGGGTAATTTGACAAAAGCAATTACTTTTCTATGGGCATCATCCCCCTGACTCAGCAACTCCACTTCTAGAAATGCGTGCTCAGATATAATTACACGTCAAGAGCCAAGGCTGCTTCTTGTAATACTGGTGGAACTGAGCTTGGGGTTAAAGAAATTAGGCCTACTCCTAGTCTTTTTTCTTAACTACTACTCTAATTGTCAAAATTGCTTTGCGGGGGAATGATACATGTTATAACTATTTCTATAAGTTGTAATTCCTGCATCCTTTATAAGTCCTAGATATGAAATTAGTTGAATTGTATTTTTATTGAAAATATATTTATTTCACATCATATTTTCTGATTTTAGTTCCCCCTCCCACGGGTCCTCTTACATATTTCCCACATCTCTACTTGCACAAGTCCACACCCTTTCTTGCTCTTTGTCTCTCTCATTAGAAAACAGGCAAGCACCTCAAAAAGAAATAAAATAAAAACAAATCTGAATTAATTTAAATAAACAAATTAACATAACAACAAGGAATCAAGGGAAATGCACAAGAAATACATATATACACAAAGAAACTCACAGTGACAAACACAGAAATTCTAAGGAAAAAAAACCCATAGCCCAGATACCAGATATAGACCAGACAGAGCATTGAGAAACTGAAACAGAATATGAGTAAACACACACAAAAAAAATAAATAAATTAATTAAATAAAAGGCAAGGCAAAACAAAACAGAACAGAACAAAAAAGAACAACAAAAGCATAAACAGATGTTTTTTGCTGTTTATGGTAATACACAGACCTCATGGTAATACACACATTGATATAAATGCATTACACCAATGTGTAAGAGTTAGCCAATAAGAAGTTAGAGCTAATGGCCAAGCAGTGTTTTAATCAATACAGTTTCTGTGTGGTTATTTTGGGTGTAAGCTAGCCAGGCAGCCAGGACAAACAAACAGTCCGCTCCCTTACAACAAAGTAGTTTATAAATATAATCAGATTTTCTATGTGCCACTATTTCAATAACATATCTTTTAAAAAATTGAAGTCTCCTCATCATTTTTGTTGATTTTGTTTCTTTATAGAAGATAGAGCTACACAAAAGAATTCAAACCTGATACTTACAGTGGCTGACCAGAGTCAAATTCAAATAACTTTTGAAAAATATATTCCATTTATAAAATAACTGTTTTAACCAATAAAAATTAAAATAAACTACGATTTATAATAAAAGAAAAATAAGGTTGGCAAGACGTGGATGGAATTGAAGGAGTTATTGGTGAGATTTTGTAATTTCTGGCCTTGGCAGGATTTTCCCTGACTTTTATTCCTTTTGTTTTTATGGAATATTGGATATGCTTTCATATTCAAGTCTCATACAATATCACAAATAAAAAAACTGGATGAGATGAGATGCTTAGTTAATGTGATTATATGGTGAAATGAAATTTATAATTCAAGTAAAAATCATCTTCTTTGACATCTGAATTGTTTGCTGACAAATTAAACTTGAAGATGGATCTATTTGGATAAATCAGCTTTCAGTTGCTATTTAATTGTGTTCATTATTTATCTCATATTTTGCTTAGCCTATATTTGAGCATAATCCCTATGGGCTATTAACTGTGCTGATTCAAAAGCAAGACAAGTAATTATTATGCCTATTAGATGTGATCATTTTGAAGGTCATCAACTTCAATTGTTCCAAACAAAGCCATTTAACCTTTACTAACCTTTACTTCATTCATATAAGAATGAAAATGAATGCTATAAAATAAATTTTACTTAGGTTTATATATATGTAAAAATACAAGTAAAAAATAAATAAATGCCATTCAAAGCTTCACATTAATATATGGGAATCAAAATATCATCCTCTAAAAAATAGACATATCAGATACATAAGAATGAAAGTAGTTGAACAAAATTACATAATAATCACTGAAGCTTCATAAGTAGATTCTATTTACTTCAGGTTCTTATTATTAATATTTACTGTATTTGTTGTAATAAATAATTAGAAGCCATCACATTACAGGACAGTGGTTAAGCAAACCATTAATACATGCTATTACTAAGGTGCATGCTTCCAAAAATAACTTTGCTGAGGAATTAGCATGGAAATAACGCTCGGGTTGATGTAACTTTTACTTAAAACTGTACCCCAACTTTCTCCTTCCTCTTTAACATCATTATTTTCAGATATTGAATAAAGTTCTTTGTCTCAGATGCATATGTGACCTTAATTTTGCTCTGTCAACAGAAAATCTTAACAGACTGTTTTCATATTCCAGTCAAATAACTTTGGTGACTTTCTGCTATTTTCAAAGTGTCCCAATAATACTAAATTGGATTTCTAATTTCATAGATCCAACATCTATGGATTCAACCAAATAGAAGATAAAAAATACTATGAAAGAAACTTGTATTTATACTGGATATGAACAGAAAGCTTTGCTCATTATTTCATAAGAAATATAGTTACAAGAATTTCCAGAATACTTATACATTATATTAGGTAAATATTTCAAGTAATACAAAGTTGATCTAAAGTATATAGGAAGATTTATGCCAATTACATTCAAATACTATTTCATTTATATAAGGGACTTAAGTATCATTGGAATTTGGATCTCATTTATCCTAAGGGAGGTCTATAATGAGGACAAAGGCAAAGGCATAAAGAACAAACGTCACCTCAACAAAGCACTACATGCGAGTCACAGTTAAAATCACAAGTGTGAACTAGTGTGTAGCTGAGAGGTAGAGTGTTTATCTAGCATCTCCAAGACTGGTTTCAATCTGCAGCTCTACAAACAAGATGCACGGGTGCTTCACCCATGCTGCTTTCTCTAACTCTAGACTTAATTATAAAATCAATTTTGTTTTTATTATTTTTATTGCACAGATGATACACAGACAGTAAAAGATGTTTTGCCTCAGTATCTAGTCCAGTTTGGAGTGTGACTCTAACCAGGAATAGTGGACTATCTTTCCTCTGTCTTGCATATTGATATAGGTAAAATCTTATGTAAAAATATTTTATACTTTCTTCAATGTCTTATTCTTTTCCCCCATATTTATTCTTTATCCTGGTGCATTTGCTTAAGTAAAACGAATTAAAATTTCCCCAAACTTCATAAAGAACAGCTCCTATCCACCTTCCATTTCTTTAGATAAAGAAATTGAAACTAAGAGATGTTGAGTAACTTGTTTAAAATTGCACAATTATTTTCTGAATTTATATAATTTTTTTGAAATTCTTGCCTTCAGACTCTCAAATCCAGGCTTATAACCTCTGTTCTCTCCTCTTTATTTTATTCTTTGTGGACTTTAGCACACCTGCTCTTTTTCCCTCTTTGGAACTATTGCATTGTTATCCTCACAGGACCAGGACCTTTAAATTGTATTTAAAATAGTTATTTCGCAATCCATATACACTGTAGTTTTCAAAAACATGAAAGCTTTGAAACATGCTTTTGGGATTCAGGATTGGAAATTTAGTGCGTCTCTATGGTAGAACATAATAGCACCTGCCTTCCCTTCATTAACAAGTGGAACCTCAATGGCATATCCAACTGCAAAGAAGATATTTTTTTCCCTGGAGATGACCCCGATCTAGAAGTCTTTCAGTTTTCCTTAAATGCACCAGGCACACTATAAGAAAAGCCCATTATTCTATATAGACTTCAGTCTTATTTAGTAATTTTCTTTTTTTCAGATCTGTCACAAGCCAGCATCTTAGAAAAAATTTCCAGGACTCTTTTGAAATATTATAAAGGTTTTTAAAAATTAATTTGAATCTTTCCGTTTTTGAGACAAGGTCTCAGTATTTTCCTGGAACATCCTATGTAGACTAGACTGGCTTTAAACTCAAGCAGGTCTACCTTCCTCTCCCTCCCAACTGATGGGCTAAAGTGTCTGCCGCCACTTTCATCATTTCAAATCAGGTTTGAATCACTATGATTCAGGAGTGGGATAGTATTGTTAAATTTAAACTTATTATCTGCAAGCGTATAGACTCCAGTAATTTCTTTTGTTAATGTTACTTTGTACGAGGCACTGAGCCAAGAGTTAGGGATGAGAGAGGAAAAGATGCTCACAGAGCTAAGAGTGTTGCAGGGAAGAACAGAACCACACAATTTCTAGTAATGACAGTGTATTTATTAGTAACAGAAATCTACTGAATCATGGGGTGATTTCCGAGAAGGCTACAGTATTCCTCAGCGAGAAACCCAGCAGGAAATATAGCCAGAAACCAAATGTATTCTTGTCAAGAACAAAAAGGCTATGAGCTGATATTATATTATTTTCAATAAGAGACAGCATGATCTCCTGTCCTCCCCTCTATGTAGAATTAACACTCCCTATCTCACTGTACCATTCTTTCCTTGACTTTGGAACATATCAGACTTTAACATGGCTTTTCCAAGTTCTGGTTTCTTATTTCCCAAAGAATAAGATACTCTTACTCTGCTTCCAAGTCATGAAATGAAAGAATGTACCTCATTACAGCAGTAAGTCCATCCAAGACACAATTATTATATAAGACTTGATGAGAACACTGGCTCAACTCTCATTTAGCAGGCATCACATGTAGAGCAACGTGAAGCGTTGTCTGTCATAGCTGATTCTATAGTAATCAAACCCTGGGCTGGAGAATAGGTTCATTCAAGATATTATAAGATATGAATAATCTTTTTGCAAGAAGAATGTTAATGACTGTGTAAAAATGTAGACAAACCGATAGGACTATTACCATATATATATTTATATACATATTAAAACATAATAAAAGTCTTATTCCCATAATAACAATGTGGTTATATAACATGGTATTCATTGTGATATGTCAAAATGATGTCAATACCAATTTTTTATCCAGTGCTTAATTTATGCTAGATATAGTTTATGAGATTTCTTTACAACAACACTATAAGATAGATACCATTGATTTCTCCATCCTCCATACAAAAAAAATGACCAATAGAGAGCTTAAGGAGTTTCCAGTGTCATATATCTAGCAAAAGGTCACATGTAGGGTTCCTTTCTTCCTGAAAAGTTATCTTAATCAGCACACATTACTTTCTGTCCCAATGAAAGAATGTTGTTGTATAAGAATGTTGTTGTATAGGTGTTAACATGTGTTTTGGGAGACTGAAAAGATGATTAGCTTCAGTTAAGGAATGCGTAAAGAAAACAGATTAGCTATTTTTTAATTTTTTAGTTTTGCTTACCCATGATTTTATAGAGACAACACATCCAAATATGACAAGTAGTAACTACACTGGGAGAAGATATGGAGAGGTTCTCAGGGGAGCTTGTGAGGGAAGTGTGTAGGGTTCTTATGGTGGAGTGGGGAAGAGAGTCAACAAATCTGAAAAGAAAATGCCTATATTGCTCTGTCAAAACGTTCTATGGCTTCTTGCTTTTCTTGCTTGTTTTTCTGAGGTAGTTCTGCTCTCCCCAACTGCTGCCCAGTGCTCATCAGGCAGACAGACAAAATCCTTTAAGTATCTTTTAGCAAAAGCATTTTTCACAATGAAAATCTCTCATGGCTTATAAGTAACTGCAGGTTAAAGACCCTGATCTGTACATTCCATACATTCCAGCTTCACCTGCTGTCACTCCCCACTCTCCCTCCTAGGTAAGAATAGTAAGAATACTTCACCTATCAGTGAGTGAAATCATGTATCCATGGGTTGGCTGAACTCTAAGTAAGATAAAAAATTGTTAAAATTAGTGAGAAATAACTTTAAAGTATTTCTTTTCCTATTTATTGATATTTATTTTGGTCAATATTTTATCACCGTTTCTGAAAGATAAACATCAGAATTGCAAAAATAGAACTTATGGAAAAATATGTTTCTGAAATTCTCTAAATGAATGTAAGGCAATAAGTTCCAATCTACATCAAATCCAAGTTGGCTCGTATCATAGAATATAATCTTTATGTATCCTACCTTTTCTTCCTCAGTGCTCCCACCCTACCTCAAAACGTCACCATTTCTTTCCTACTCACCCACCTGAGTAACTGAAGGCTCTTCCAGCTCTTTTTTCACTTTTCCAGACTTTCCCAGGGCCACAGAAAAACTCATTCAAAACATTTAGTTTAAGTCACTTTTACAATTACATCTTTGCTATGATTTAAAAGTGATTGCAGAATAAACTGCTCAGACCCAATAGCTTCATTGACTGTCATTATCCTTACTCTTCTTTCACCAATAAAATACTCTCAGTTGTAACAGGTGTAGTATGGAAGTGATTGCTGAACATTTCAGATCAAGGAAAGAACATGCATGGAGACATGCAGATTGAGAGCAGTGAAATTGTAAAGCTGGAATATAGTAATGTGGTTGCAAACAGAGAATGGTCAAAATGGAGAGATTAATTAGAGGATGCAAACTGAATTATAATGTGTATTTTAGTCATTAATGTAAAGGACTGGGAACATGGGAAAGTTGGGGTTAAGTTAGCAAGTATATTATGAACTATGCAGTGCTTGAGAAGGAGACAAGAGAACATTTTAATCAGAGGAAGGGCATGGCCACCATTACACTTAAAAAATAGTGAAGGATATTGATCTGAATCAAGAAGTCAAGCCTAGAGACTGAAGCTCAGCCAAGAGGAGCTGGTGGAGCACAGAAGGGTGGTGCAGGAGAATTGTCTGTATTCTGTCAATTTATTTTGAATAAATACTGATTGGCCAGACAGGAAGTAGAGGCGGGGCAATGAGTAAAGGAGTATTCTCGGAAGCAGGAAGCTCCCTCCGCAGTTCTGCCCAGATCACCCAATGAGGCAAGATGTAACCTGCCCAACTGTGAAAGGTACCGAGTCGTGTGACTAACATAGATAAGAATAATGGGTCACAGAACCTTCATCTGGCGATGGATGGAGATAGAGACAGAGACCCACATTGGAACACTGGTCTTAACTCCCTAGGTCCAAACGAGAAGCAGAAGGAAAGAGAACGTGAGCAAAGAAGGCAAGACCAGAGGGAACCTTCATCTGACGATGGATGGCAATACAGACGGAGACCCACATTGGAACACCGGACTGAGCCCCCCAAGGTCCAAATGAGGAGCAGAAGGAGGAAGAACATGAAAAAGGAAATCAGGACCACGAGGGGTGCGATCACCCACTGATACAAGGGGACTGATCTAATGAGAGTTCACCAAGGCCAGTTGGACTGGGACTGAAAGAACACATAATCCAACCAGATTCTCTGAATGTGGCTGGCCCGGACTCTTTCTGAAAAGCCATTGACAATGACACTGGGACTTGTTTCCTCTGCATATACTGGATTTTTTGGGATCCAGTCTGTTTGGATACTCACCTTCCTGGACCTGGAGGGAGGGGGGAGAAACTTGAACTACCCACAGGGCAGGAAACCCTGACTGCTCTTAGGGATGGAGAGGGAGGAGGAGAGGGAGTAGGAGGAGTGGGAGGGTGTTGGGAGGGGGCGGAAATGGAAACTTTTATAATTTAATAAACTTTGAAAAAAAAGAAAATGTGGTACACTTACACAATGGATAATATTCTGCTGTTTAAAAAATGGCATCATGAAATTTACAGGGAAGCAAATCAAAACAGAAAAAAAAAAAAACTCATCTTGAGTTAGGTAACCCAAATCCAGGAAGATAAATATCTTATGTGTTCACTTATAACTGGATTTTAACCACTAAATAAATGATAACCAAGCTACAATCTCCAGATTCAAAGAGTTTAGATTAAGAAGAGGGAATCTATGGAGGATGCACATTTCTTCCTGGGAGAGGAAAAGAATAAATTTCAAGAGTGGACTGGGAGAAGGTGGCATGGGAGCAGAAGGATCAGGTGCGGGGAATGAGAAGAGGTAGAAGGAGAAAATGCTGGCAGAGATGGCTGGAATTGGTGGGGTTTATGGGTGGTATGGAAACCTATTGCAGAGGAAGCTCCTGGAATGCGTGAATGTGATCCTCACGAGGGATAGGGAAGAGTCTCAACTGTCCAACTCTTGTTACCAGGAAAGACTTCCGGTGGCAGAACTGATTTGTATTCAGTTGAGTTTTTGGCCAAGGGAGTCTTATGGAAATCCCCCAAAAGCCCATGCTGCAGTTAAGACAAATGGTTGCTCTTTGTAAATTGATAGTACAGCCCCATTCTCTAGGGCAACACCCATGAAATCTATTGAGAAGCAGAAATGGAGCCTACATGGAGTCTTCACCTTTATGCTCTGGGGTCTTCGATGCAGGAATGTACGCTTCAGGCTGCTGCAGGAGAAACATGGGCCCCACCCAGCCAGAAAACCTTTGACCTACAATCTGTCCTGCCTATAAAACATGCTAGAGCAACGGTGGCACAGAATTTGTGAAAGTAGCCATCGATGTCTGATTTCATTCAAAGCCCACCCTGTGAGAAGGAGCCCATACTCCATACTGCTAGGATAACAAAGAACCAGAGACTATATAATCTAGACACCTGGGATAAAACCAAGCACTAAACAACCCAATAAAATAAAAAAAAGAATAATGGGTTAGTATAAACTACAAGAGTTAATAAGAAGCCTGAGCTAATGGGCCAATCAGCTTTATAACTTATAGAGATCTCTGTGTGATTTTATTTGGGGCTTACTGGTTGTGGGGTACCAGGTGGGACAGAAACCCCAATAAGCAGGCCCCTTTATGTTGCAATATTTTCCTTTATTTAAAAAAAAAAAGAGGGGAAAGTGGTATGGGAGAGTTGTCTGTATTCTGTCAATCATATTTTTAAAAAAAATGCTGATTGGCCAGGCAGGAAGTATAGGTGGGAAAACCAGACAGGAAGTAGATGTGGAGCAAAGAGAACGGGAGTATTCTGGGAAGCAGGAAGCACCCTCAGCAGTCCAGCCCAGACCACCGAGAAGCAAGATGTAACCTGCTGGCTGAGAAAGGTAATGAGCCATGTGACTAACTTAGGTAAGAATAATTGGTTAATAAAAGCTACAAGAGCTAATAAGAAGACTGAACTAATAGGACAATCAGTTTTATAACTTATGGAGATCTCTTTGTGATTTTGTTTGGGGCTTTCCAGCTGTTGGGTACTGGGTGGGACAGATACCCCAAAAACCAGGCCCCTTCATGCTACAGAGGGGGAAAGCAGTGTGGGCTAGTCTTAGTCATGGAACTTTTAGTAATGAGATAAATCATAATTTTTGGATTTTTTTGTTTGGACCCTTCTTATAATAAGGTACTAAATTACATGTGAGTTATTAAAATAGATAAATACATTTTATTTTTCAAGGTGCAAAGGGAGCTGGAGAGATGGCTCAGAGGTTAAAAGCATTGACTGCTCCTCCAAAGGTCCTGAGTTCAATTCCCAGCAACCACATGGTGGCTCACAGACATCTCTAATGAGATCGGGTGCCCTCTTCTGGCATGTAAGGATACATGGAAGGAATGCTGTATACATAATAAATAAATAAATCTTTCAAAAAAAGATGCAGAGGTGACAAAGTGTTTACTCTCCACTTGTAAAAAATAAAATAAGTTATTACTTCAGAGTTTGGAATTTGGGGTTAAATCAGAGGTGTTCAATACACAGTGAAAATAGCATATTCACCAAATAAGACTATTTCCAGAAAGCATTCTGAATGGAGCACTCAGGTTTGGCTTTATTGTCCTTCTTGAGCATTTCCTTTGCAGCTGACTTTGAAGGTTTAAGAATGTACTATCTCACTTCTAAAAATGCTCTCAGTTGGCAACACAAATACAACTTAAATAAAATTAAGAAATAAGATTCTTTGAATAATGAGAGTTTTTCTACCATAAGAATGCTAATTTCAAGAGAAACCAAGTAAATGTTTTATAAAAATGAAGATTTTATTTGAAATTGTGACCTCACTAAATGAATCATGTATTTTGACAAAGCAACATGTTCTAGATAATTGGTTTTGGACTGTCACAACTGGAAATAAAAGATAATAGAATTTGTTGGTCAAATCATGCCTTTTCCCTGAATATTCATTTAGATGAGCCTATGATTAAAAACTAGAATTAAAAATAATGTTGCTACTAAAATCTTGGAATTATTTTTAAATTCTAATAAACTATGTAAAAAAAACTATGGTAGACTGTATGCTTCCATGGCTAAGTGGTATAAAGATGGCCTGATATTTATTTGGTATTTGATGAATCCAATTAGAATTCTTAAGAGAAGTAGGAGTTTTTAATCTGTGAATATAACACACAAAAAGTATATGACATCCACATTTCCTTAAGTAATAGTAGTATTGACATCTTCACTACTCACAAGTAATATTTCCAAACCTATTCAATTTTCTTGTTCTAGACATGACAATTCTAACACAAGACTGAAGAAAAGGGCATAGAGATCAACTACTTTAGAAACCATTTGCCAATTTTCTGAAAAAATGACCATATATTTAATGTATGAAAGAGCTAAATCACATTCCCATTGTGTGTGTGTGTGTTTACTTGCTCTTTAATAAGAAGGAGGGGGAAAAGAAAGAAGATGTGGTGCTGGGAGGTTAAAGAGGTGAGGAATCTGGGAGGAGTTGGTGGAAGGGAAAAGCATTAAAATTTAAAAGATATAAAAGTATACTTATGTAAAATGTTATAAAACATAAAACATGTCAAAACAACTGACATGTAACTTAAGCGGCTGCAATGGAAGGATAAATACATGCATTTTGCTATATAGAAATAATCAATTATGAGCACTGATACATGCAAAATCATAGGTACATCAAAAAGTTATTATGGTAAGTAAAAGGAGAAAAACACAAAATAGTACACACTACAGTGTTCCACATGTAATGCAGAGAGAGACAGCTGGATCCTTGAGAGTGATGTCAAAGACAGACATTTATTGGCCAATTTGCTACATATTTTACCCAACAAGAAAACCTATCAACAAGTGAAACATTGGATAGCAACATTTTAGATCAGAAGATTTGGATATGCATATGATACATGATTTTGTTTAGGACTCTAAATCCTGAGAACAGGGTTCAGAAGGAAATGCTAATATAATATCTGAAATTTAAATCTTGGAAATACGATAATATAATTGCTGTCTAAAAATTTCACTGGGCATAACTGATAATGAGAAATTCTCATATGTTAAAAGAACAGGAATACTTGCCTCTGGTAATAACTTTCAGTGCCTAAAGAGAAAATTATTTCATTAACATGAAGAAAGATATGCATTTCCTAGTTTCTGCTCCAGGACAGCAGGTGTTTGATTAAATAAACTTGGCAGAAAACAATTACAAATGAGTTAGAGAGGAAAAGTAAAACATACCTGTAGTATATTCTATTTGATAATAAGACCTGGTAGGCAGAAGACATACATATAAAATTAAGATAGCATTATACAATTAAAATTTCATGAAAATATTAACAAGTAAAGAGCTATCTGGAAATTATATTGCTTGCTTCATAGCCTGATCCTTGTGCGTACTTTTTCCTAAATATAGAACAATCAAAGATATTAATAGCCATATTAGACTTGGCTGAGTTGCTAACAAACACTTAATAATTCAATAATACACAAATAAAGAAATTCATATTATTTTAATATAAATCATTGGGCTTGAGGATGTAGGTCTTCAACTATAAAGGAGAAAGGGGGAAAATTACATGATACTGATGGTAGCTAATTGTTTTATAGCATGACTTATTTGGGGTTTGGTTTCATAGATATTCAACTGATGAGAGGTCCTGGGCATGCTGAGGCAGAACATCATGGCTGTTAGCATGGTGATGGAAAAATGGCTCAACTCATTACAGGAAGGTCGCAGAGTTCTGAAGATGTAGTTCTTCTAGTTAATATGGATTCTTAAAATCCCAACATCCTAACTAGCAGTGTCAAAATGGAATAAAACCTTCAATACACAAGTCAGTAGATATTTTCCAAATATTATACATAGCATTTACCTCTGGACCCCAAAGGCTCATTGTCCATTCATTATAGAATGAGCATTTAGTCTACATAGTGTCTTTGGAGTCTAAATATTTCTAATATTGTTCAAATGTTCAAATGCAGATTTTCTCTTATGCATTTGCCAAATTCTTAGCAAAAGTTCCTTTAAAATTAAATATGCATTTACATACTTGCAATGTCAAATGCAGAGACTAAATATTTCCATTCTTGAGGATTATTAAAAAATACAACAAGGAGAAGTTGGGTGTGATGGCACACAACTTTTATTCTGGTACTAAGGAGGCAGAGGTAGGTGGTTCTCTGTGAATTCTAGGTTAGCCTGGTGTGCTCAGTGAATTTCAGGATAGTCTGAGCTATGTAGGCAGACTTTGTCTCAAAAATGTATTTATATACATATACATCATACACATGTGTGTAAATTTTATACTTGATTTGGTTTCTCTCATACACAAACACATATGCATTCTAAGATCAATAGAGAACAAAAAATATATTCTCTCTTTAACTTTATTCTTGCTTTTATATACTAAGGACAGATCATACAAAAGAAAGAATAAAATGCAACAGAAAACATTTTCTGAATATCTTTCTCACTATTTCTAGCATCTGAGACATGTAGTGGCATGCATGTACTCCCAAAAGATTGACAATCTAATTCCTGTAGCCTTTCTAGCTGCAGCCTCTATAGCTCCTCTCATCAGTTAACTCCTTTCTTATAGCTTCTCTGGTTCAGTGTTCCCCATTGTTGAGATCTATAACTTCCTTGAGCCTTGACTGCTGCTTAGATTTCACTCTCACAGATTTCCTTCTTGATTTCCACTGGCTACATGTAGGGACTCTGACTGGCTCAAAATATCCACCCTTCCTTTGAAATCTGAATAGAGGTTTTCATGATGCTGCAGTGCTATGTATCATATTGGTAACAAAAAGCATGTGGATGGTAAGTTCTTGCTATTCTTCAGATGCTCTTAAAACAGCTGTCTTACTACATTGGTATAAAATGCTTGGCTTATTTTTAATATAGTACTTCATTAATTCTTGGAGAATTTTATGCAATGTGTGAGCATCTATTCACTCTCCGTGTTTCTTCTAACTCTTCCAAACTTTATATCCTTTTTTTAAAAAAAATAAATACCATCTTTGATTTGTGCTGTGCTTAAAGTGTGGGACAATCCAATAGAGCTTCATTAGCCTCCAGAGGCCATGCCATTAAAGAAAACTAGCTCTCTCTTTCCTTAAATTTCCTACTTTTTCCCCAAATAGGATTACTAACAGAGGATAGTACTTTCAAAACAAGTGTCTGAGGAGATGGTGTAAGTAATGACTTCCTCCAAGGTAGGTGAAATCATTTGCAATCCTTGGTCTATACATAGTAACTCATATTCTCTAATAGATATCCTGTAGTGAGGCTCCTTGTCTCTCTCTGCTCTTGACAAATGATACACTCAGGAGTCTTATCATTACTTGTATGAGGAACATAATTTTCATATAATTGATAATTTCCATTCTACCCAATATGTTCACTTGCTATTAAAACTGTTATATAAATGTAGAAGAGACTAAGGGAGAAAATTGCTGATCATCTACTTGTTTGCTGACAGCTTATTCTCAGAATAACCTGTAAATAAATGTTGATTGTCTTAGTGGTGGTTCTTCACTTCAGGTCAAGCTAAGAAGGTAAACACTCTCACACACTCAAATTCTTCGTTAGTACATTAGTTGTACCTTTGGGAATGTCCTCTTTTCAGTCCATATTCAGATACATAGCATTCAAGTAAAATACCAATTAAATTTGGCACTGATAAATGTTTAAAATAACTTGGATCTGTATTTCTGAGGGTCTATTCAAACAAATTTAACATTTTCACATGTAATCCAAAAGACATAAAACTTACACTAAAACATCTCAAGAAGAGAAATACTTCATTAATTTAGAAGATGCTGTTTAGATTGATCAATGGAAATAAAAAAATTGATCAACGGATTGAAGTACTAAAGGCTCATGGTTTGCAATGATTAAGGTCACACTGAATACAAATACAAGCTAAAGTATAAAAAGTATGCATTTTCTAATATGCTATAATGATGAAGATATAGTTAAAGAGATTCTACAATCATCAAATCTTCCCTGAAAGAAATTCAAACTCAATTATAATTATTGAATTAAGTATTTATAACTTTGTTTTGATCTTCTTAAGCATACTTAATTTGTTTCAAATGCTCCTAAATTATTCACTATTTTTAAACTCTGAATTTTGACTTTGCCAAGATCTAAATTTTGTTTTAAAAGTTGAAAATAGAATTTGCATTTATTTTCAGTAAATCGTTCTAGAAAACATCTATATTTGGACAACTTGCATTCTAGATTAATACAACACTCAACCAACAATTGTATGTGTATAGCTCCAAAGTATGTGTTAGGTTAAAATGTTGTCCAGATAACAATATTAAGTAGTACTTGCCAACAAAAAAGAACTCTATGAAATGTATGGTAAATTTTCTGGTTGCTGTGTTTTTAATTTTTTGCACTTTTAATTGCTATCTTCAGGTTAGTTGCTTCCTTACAGAAAGAAGTAAAACAACAGTATAATAAAAAAATCTATAGTATAACAAATGATTAACTATAAAACAAAGAAAGGAATTAGACTAACACAGCCTGCTTCAGGGCTGAGGGGTTAGGAAAGCAAGCGGGGAGTGTTCCTGCCGCTGGGACCTTTTTGTACCATCACACCCTGTCCCCCAAGCTTGCCTTCTTGTCTGTGAGGTCCTTAGAACCCAGCAAGAAACCCTGATCCCATGCTGAGGGGATCCAGAGAGGTGAGTAAGTGGCCACATGGCCGCACAGTACAGGGGGACTGAATCCAGGCCCCCTCCAATTCCCTAAGCTTTTCTGGCCACCCAGTGGTGTGAGTTCTCTGATGCTGGCTTTCTTTACCCCATTCTGCCCAGGCACCTAAGCCCGCCTTTTCATCTGCAAGGTCCTTGGATCCCCCAACACAGCCTGCTTCAGGGCAGAGGGGATATGAGGGCCTGCCCCAGTGCTGAGGGTTCCTGAAAGAGGGCAGACCAAGAAAAACTCCCAAGTACACAGTCAGCCACAGCAAAGATTGGACCAAGATGCCAAGACTCTGATGGCCTCATTTGAAGGAAGAGGTGGGCAGGCACCAATGCAAGAATTCCTCAAACATCCTAAAAAGCAACATGATAACACCAGAATCCAGCAAACATGAAACAGGAAGACTTGAACATCCTAACCCAGAAGTAGAAGAAATCGACTTTAAATGTAACCTTATGAAAATGATGGAGACCCTTAAACAGGAAGTGAAAAAGTCCCTTAAAGAAATGGAAGAGAAGACAAACAATAAGTTAGAAGAAATTAATAAATCTCTCAAAGATACCCAAGAAAACCAAGAAAAAGCAATCAAACAGGTAAAGGAAACAGTTTAAGACTTGGAGGCCAAAATAGAGGTAATAAAGAAAGCACAAACCGAAGGATGGCTGGATAGGAAAATCTGGGTAAATGAACAGGAACTACAGAGACAAGTATAACCAACAGAATACAAGAGACAGAAGAAAGAATTTCAGGTGCTGAAGAGACTATAGGGTAAATAGACCCATTGATCAAAGAAACCAGCAAATCCAACAAATTCTTAACACGAAACATCCAGGAAATCTGGGACACCATGAAAAAAACCAAACCTAAGAAAAATAGGGGTAGAAGAAGGAGAAGAATTACAGCTCAGGGCCCAGAAAATAGATTCAACAAAATTATAGAAGAAAACATTTCCAACCTAAATAACGATATTCTTATGAAGGTACAAGGAGCTTACAGAACACCCCCAAAAAAAATCCCCTCGCCATATAATAATCAAAACACAAAACATACAGAATGAAAAAAGAATATTAAGAGATGCAAAGAAAAAAGGTAAAGTAATATATAAAGGGAAACCTATCAGAATTACACCTGACTTCTCAGTGAAAACCATGAAAGCCAGTAGGTCTTGGATAGATGTGCTGCAGAAACTAAGAGACCGTGGGTACAAGCCCAGACTACTATACCCAGCAAAGCTTTCTTTCACCATCTATTGAGAAAACATTATATTCCATGACAAAAACAGATTTAAATGATGCATATCAACAAAACCACCCTTACAGAAATTACTAGAAGAAAAACCTCAACCCAAGGAAGCCAATGACACCCACAATAGCACAGACATCTGACAATCCTCCACCAACACAGCTCAAAAAAGGGAAACACACAAATACTACCACCAAAATTAACCAGAGTTAACAACCACTGGTCATTAATATTGCTTGATATCAGTGGACTCAATTCACTTATAAAAAGGCACAGGTTAATAGAATGGATACGAAAACAGGACCCAACATTCTGCTGTTTACAAGAAACATACCTCAACTGCAAAGGCAGACACTACCTCAGAGTAGAGGGTTGGGAAAGTTTTTCTAAGCAAACAGACCTAAGAAACAAGTGGATGTGGCTATCCTAATATCTAACAAAATTGATTTCAAACTAAAGTCAATCAGAAGAGAAAGAGAAGGACACTTTATACTCATAACAGGAACAATTCATCAAGGTGAAGTCTCAATCCTGAATATCTATGAACCTAATATAAAAGTACCCATATACGTAAAAAAAAAAAAAACACACATTACTAGAACTCAAAGCACATATCAAACCCCACACACTAATAGCAGGAGATTTCAACACTCCTCTCTCACCAATAGACAGGTCAACCAGACAGAAACTTAACAAAAAAATAAGAGAAGTAACAGACATAATGAATCAAATGGACTTAGCAGACACCTAGAGAGCATTACACTCAAACAGCAAAGAACATACCTTCATCTCAGCATCTCATGGAACCTTTTCAAAAATTGATAACATACTCAATAACAAAGCAAACCTCTACAGATACAAAAAAACTGGATTAACCACCTGTGTCTTATCAGATCACCATGGAGTAAACTTATAATTTAACAACAATTCCACCCCCAGAAAGCCTATAAACTCACAGAAACTGAACAGTCAATTACTGAACCACCTCTGTGTCAAAGAAGAAATAAAGAAAGAAATTAAAGTCTTCCTTGAGCAGGGCGGTGGTGGCACATGCCTTTAATCTCAGCACTGGGGTGGCAGAGGCAGGCAGATCATTGTGAGATCGAGGCCAGTCTGGGCTACAAGAGCTAGTTCTAGGACAGGTTACAAAGCTACAGAGAAACCCTGTCTCAAAAAAACAAAAAAAAAGAAAAGATTCAACAAAGAGGAAAACATACCCAACATACCCACACATACATACCCAAACTTGTGGGACACTATGAAAGCAGTCCTAAGGAAAAAAAGTTCATAGCATTAAGTGCTCACATAAAGATAACAGAGAAAGCTCACATAAGAGACTTAACAGCACAGCTGAAAGCTCTAGTAAAAAAGCAGCAGAATAACATAGGAGGAGTAGAAAACTGGATTTTACCAAACTGAGGGCTGAAATGAACAAAAATAGAAACACAGAAAACAATCAAAAGAAGCAATGAAACAAAGAGCTGGTTCTTTGAGAAAATCAACAAGGTTGAAAAACCCCTATCTAAACTATTTAAAAGGCAGAGAGAGAACACTCAAATAAACAAGATCAGAAATGAAAAGGGGGACATAACAAGAGACACTGAGGAAATTCAGAGAATCAATAGGTTTTACTTCAAAAGCCTGTAAGCCACAAAATTGGAAAATGTAAAAGAAATGGACATTTTTAGATAAATACCTTATACCGAAATTAAATCAAGACCAGATGAACATTTTAAATAGACCTATAAGTCGCAAGGAAATAGAAGCTGTCATCAAAAACCTCCCAACCAAACAAACAAAACAACAACAACAACAACAAAAAAAAACAGGGCCAAATGGTTTTTGTTCAGAAGTCTACCAGAACTTCCAAGAAGAGCTAATACCTATACTGTTTAATGTGTTCCACAGAATAGAAACAGAAGAGTCATTGCCAAACTCTTTGTATGAAGCTACAGTTACCCTGATACCAAATCTACACAAAGACACAACCAAGAAAGAGAATTACAGACGAATCTCACTCATGAAAATCGATGCAAAATTCTCAATAAAATACTGGCAAACAGAATCCAAGAGCACATAAAAAATATCATCCATTACGATCAAATGGGCTTTATCCCGGAGATGCAGGGCTGGTTTAACATATGAAAATCTATCAATGTAATCCATCATATAAATAAACTGAAAGAAAAAAATTATGATCATTTCATTAGATACTGAAAAAGCATTTGACAAACTCAATACCCCTTTATGATAAAGGTCTTGGAGAGATTAGGGATACAAGGATCATATCTAAATATAATAAAAGCAATATGCAGCAAACTGAGAGCTAACATCAAATTAGATGGAGAGAAACTCAAAGCAATTCCACTAAAATTAGAAACAAGGAAAGGCTGTCCACTCTCTCCATATCTCTTCAATATAGTGCTTGAAGTTCTAGTAATAGCAATAAGACAACATAAAGAGATTAAGGGGATTCTAATTGAAAAGGAAGAAATCAAACTTTCGTTATTTGCATATGATATGATAGTGTGCATAAGTGATCCCCCAAACTCTACATGAGAACTCCTACAGCTGATAAATACCTTAAGTGATGTGGCAGGATACAAGGTCAACTCAAAAAAATCAGTAGCCCTCCTATACACAAAGGATAAAAAAGCAAAGAGTGAAATCAGAGAAACATCACCTTTCACTATAGCCACAAATAGCATAAAGTATCTTGGGGTAACACTAAGGAAGGAAATGAAGATCTATTTGACAAGAATTTTAAGTCTTTGAAGAAAGAAATTAAGGAAGACACCAGAAAATGGAAGGATCTCCCATGCTTTTCGATTGGTAGGATCAACAGAGTAAAATTGGCAATTCTACCAAAGGCAATCTATACATTCAATGTGATTCCCCTCAAAATCCCAACAAAATTCTTCACCGACCTTGAGAGAAGAATAATCAACTTTATATGGAAAAACAAAACAAAACAAAAAACACAGGATAGCCAAACAATACTATACAACAAAGGTATTTCCAGAGGCATTACGATCCCTGACTTCAAACTCTATTAAAGAGCTACTACAGTAATGAAAACTGTATGTATTGGCATAAAAACAGATGTTTACCAATGGAATTGAATCGAAGACCTGGGTATTAACCCACAAACCTATGAACACCGGATTTTGGACAAAGAAGCTAAAATTATACAATGGAAGAAAGAACGCATAAATAACAAATGGTACTGGCATAACTAGATGTCAACCTGTAGGAGAATGAAAATAGATCCATATATATCACCAAGCACAAAACTCAAGTCCAAATGGATTAAAGGTCACAATATAAATCCGAACATACTGAACCTAATAGAAGAGAAAGTGGGAAGTAGTCTGCAATCCATGAGCACAGGAGACCATTTCCTACATAGAACCCCAGTAGCACAGACAATAAGAGCAAAAATAAATAAATGGGACCTCCTGAAACTGAGAAGCTTCTGTAAAGCAAAGGACTTAGTCATTAAGACAAAAAAGCAACCTACTGAATGGGAGAAGATCTTCATCAACCTTACATCAGACAAAGGTCTGATCTTTAAAATATATAAAGAACTCAAGAAAATTCTAAATAACATAATTTAAAAAGGGGGTACTGAAATGAGCAGAAAATTCTCAACAAAAGAATTTCAAATGGTCAAAAGATACTTAAGGGCATGTTCAACTTCCTTAGCTACCAAGGAAATGCAAATAAATACAACTTTGAGATACTATCTTACACCTGTCAGAATAGCTAAAATCAAAAACGCCAATGATAACTTATGCTGGAAAGGATGTAGAGTAAGCAGAATATCCATTGCTGGTGGGAATGCAAACTTGTGCAACCACTTTGGAATTCAGTATGGCAGTTTCTCAGGAAATTGGGAGTCAGACTACATCAAGATCCAGCAATACCACTCTTGGGAATATACCCAATCATACTACAAAAGCATTTCTTGAACTATTTTCATAACAGCATTTTTGTAATAGCCAGAACCTGGAAACAACTTAGGTGCCCCTCAATGGAAGAATGGATCAAGAAAGTGTGGCTTATCTACACATTAGAGTACTACTCAGCGCTAAAAAACAATGACATTCTGAATTTTGCGTGTAAATGGATGGAAATATAAAATAACTTGACTGAGTGAGATAACCCAGACCCAAGAATAAGAGTATGGTATGTATGCACTCATTAGTAGATTCTAGCCAGAAAGAAAGGACATTGAGCCTATAGTTCGCAAATCTTGAGAAGCTAAGTAATAAGGTGAATCCAAAGAAAAACATATATAGATCTTGCTGGAAAATGGAAGCGGACAAGATCGCCAGGCAAAAGTTGGGAGCATGGGGGTGAGGGGGGAGGGGGGAAATAAAGTGAGGGAGAGAGAAGGGAGAAAGGGAGGGTTGGGGAGAGCTTGGGGGAGTGGAATGGTTGAGATGGAGGAAGGTCGGATATGGGAGAAGGGTATCTTAATTAAGGGAACCATTTTGGGGTTGGCAAGAGGTTTGGTTCTGGAGGGGTTTCCAGGTGTTCATGGGGATGTCCCCAGCTAGGACCCTGGGCAGTGGAGGAGAGGGTGCCTGAACTGGCCTTGTCTGGTAGTCAGACTGATGACTATCTTGAATATCACCATAGAACCTTTGTCCAGCGACAGATGGAGATAGAGACAAGTCCCTCATCAGAGCACTGGACTGAGCTCCCAAGGTTCAGTTGAAGAACAGAAGGAGGGAGATAATCAAGGAAGTCAGGACCATGAGGGGTGGGTCCACCCACTGAGACAGTGTGCCTGAGCTATTGAGAGCTCAACAAATCTAGCTGGACTGGTACTGAACAAGCATGGGATCAACTGGACTCTCTGAATGTGGCTGACAATTGGGACAGACTGAGGGGCCAATGATAATGGCACTGGAATTTGTCTCTACTGCATGTTATGGCTTTTTGGGATTCTATTCTGTTTGGATGCACACCTTCCTAAGCCTGGATGGATGGGGGAGGGCCTTGGACTTCCCACAGGGTAGGGTACCCTGCCCTCTCTTAGGACTGGAGGAGGTAGGGGGAGTGGGCGAGCGCAAGCGGGAGGGAAGTGGGAGGAGGAGAGGAATTGGAAATTTTGAATGGTATTCTTTATCAAATAATAAAAATTAGATAGCAACTTTAATCACAGAACCTGTTAGCTTTATGTTCCCTTTCACTATCCCTGGAGGAAGATTGATGATTATTTAAAAATCGCACAGAACCTCTAGGATGCACACAAAACTTCCGACACTATAGGTCAAGAGTGGAATAGGGTGCTTCTATTTTGAAGGCTGAAATCCAGGTTTACATGGAAAATTCCTTATACAACATTCCACTCGCAAGACGTGAGCAGTGATGGCTTACTGCTATAATCTGACTATAGCATATAAGGCCCACAATCCAAAAGCAGGGGCCAAGGCCTACAAACCAGCCTGTTCTGGATATAATAATTCTAATGTTACAATCATGAATTATAAGACAATGATGTTGGAGTAATTAGAAGATCCCAAATTTATGTTGTTCATTGTTGTAGTATGTAGGTATGTCTTATGTTGATTTGATATCCATCACATTTATTAAGTAATTTTATGTACCTTCTTATGGATGTTTGATAAAAACAATGTCAATACTGAGAAAATGGAGGCCTTTGACATATCTATTACATCTTATTTTTCCTTATCATTTTCTATGGGATATTCAAGTTCACTTGAAGTGTATTTGTTAGGTACATTCTTCTCATATAGAATGCAATTACTTAAATTTTATAATAGAATATTAGCTTTTTGTAAGTAGTTGTTAGATAGTCTTTGTCCTATTGAAGATGTTACTTTATAATGTTTCTGATCATTAAAAATAGGATATTTGTTTTGGTTTTGGTTAAGTACTAAGACTTTGTCAAAATGTTGGACTTAATAATTTAATTAAATTGTATTTAAAAAACAAAATAGAAATTAGAGATGTGAAGTATTAATGGTTTTGGTAGAAAATTTAATAGAAAAATCAGTAAAGGTCTCATGCAGAAAATGAAACTGGAACAGGAACTGGAAATGAACAACAACAATGTCAATAAACATATATAACAGGAACATTTTAGAAATCTTAATTCCAGAGTATTTGGATGATTGATGTGACTCTAGAGCTGAGTGAAGCATATGACCTCAACCTTACATGAAGAACTATAGGTCAATTAAGAAATTAAGAATGGTGTGGAGAGGTATATATATTCTGTGACTGAAACACTACACAGACTGAACAGGTAATATTTACTATATAAGTCTACATATACCAGCTGTGGTGATGTACTTCTTTAATCTCAGCACTCTGTAAGCAGAGGTGGCAGAGTTCTGTGAGTTCAAGGTCAGCCTGGTCCATGTAGTGAGGTTCAGGATAATCAGACTTCTGTAGACAGACACTGTTTCAAAAAAGTGTACATATGTACTTGCAACAACAATTAATGAAAAAGAGAAGCTGGTATGGGAGAATTGTCTGTATTCTGTCAATCATTTTTTAAACAAACGCTGATTGGCCAGGCAGGAGATGTAGGTGGGAAAACCAAACAGAAAGTGGAAATGATGCAAGGAGAGCAGGAGAATTCTGGGAAGGAGGAAGTTGATTGCTCCCGCTCCTGCCCAGATCACCAAAGCAGCAGGATGTGAGCTGCCCCACTGAAAAAGGTACTGAGCCACATGGCTAACATAGATCAGAAAAATGGGTTAATCAAGATGTGAGCATTAGCTAATAAGAAGCCTGACCTAAAGGTCCAATCAGCTTTATAACTTACGGAGTCCTTTATGTGATTTTTCTCTGGGACTAAACAGCTAGAGGGCCAGGCAGGACAGAAAAACCCCCAACAAGTAGGCCCGGCCTTTTCATGTTACAAGAAGCTATGAAATTTGAATGATAGCAAGAAGCAGGAATATGGGAGTGGTTGGGAGAGCAAAATGAAAGAAAGAATGATGTAATTTTATACAATAAACTTGAAAAATAAATAATTTTAAAAATTAAGAGGGGTAGCTCATAGTGTGCATTACTGTCTACTTTAATATGGTAGAGAAGAGCTGGAGGGTCATTTGCTACTGTTCTGAGAATAGATTGAAGAGAATGATATACATATTCAGACCAGTAAGGGTGTGTGTGTGTGTGTGTGCATGCACATGCATGCATGCAGAAGAGTAGGGCCAAAGGATGAATTAGGTATCATCCTTAGTTGCTCTGAACCTTATTTTTTGAGGCAGGATCTCCTACTAAGCATGGTGTTTCTGGAGTCAGTTCAGTCAGCAGGCCAGCAAGCTTCAGAGATTTGCCTGCATTCGACACTAGGTTTCAGATACCCACCTATGCACTAGGCTTTAATTGGGAGCCAAGCTTCAATTTGACTCCTGTATTTCCATGCCCTACCACTTTAGTGGCTGAGCCCTCCCTCCAATTCCTATTTCCTTTAAGTATGACTACATATTTTTTTAAATTAGATATGCAGTGAAAAAGAAAAGAAGGTATAAATTTTATGAACTGAAAATTTGAACTTCATGGTGACAGGAAAACTAGAGTAAAGGCTAGCTTTTGAGTCAGATCAGGAAGCACGGTGGTATGTTATAATTTCAGATGCCTATTAGTCATCATATCCAGTTGCCTGGATTAATAGACATTAATTCGCATTGTCAGGATGAGAGGAGGAATCCTAAACTAACACTCAGAGTCGTGGAAGGGGATCTGGAGCAGGTGAAGGGAAGATCTGCAAGTGTGGAGTCCTATAAAAGACCAACTGATTTCCCAGGATTTCATGATTACTGGGGGAAAGGCAAAAAGAAGTGGAAGGCAAGCAAATTTATTATATGGTGTCTTGAGTTTAAGGAAATTCTAAGCACATTTATTGTCTCACAAAGTAGAAAAAGTGTCATCATGTCAGAGAAAAAAGAAAAGTATTGAGACTTTATCAGAGAGAAGTGCTTGAAAGAGTGTTATCCCTTACAGTGGAAGAATGGGAAAGTGGCCTTATAGCAGGACCATATTAATGACTTAGGAATACAGTCTACAGAAATGTTCTTTGCCTGAGATAATGAGAAATATTTTATTGAAATCATGTAATTTTATTGATGCAGAAAATAACTTCTCCCACTGTGCAAAGTGATTTTTATTATTAGTTAGTGAAATGTAAAAATTTCATTTGCGTTATTTTTTTTAAATGTTTTATGTATTGGAGTAGTGATGAGTTAAGAAATAAGCACTAAATTAAATTTTAGGGGAAAATTTAAATATACTATTCTAAAGACTAACAATACAGCTACAAATTAATAAAACATTAAGTATTGAGTCCCTGATATATGCTAGATGGAAAGACAATATTAACAAAGAAAACCTCATGAATATGAAAAGCATCACAAAAATAATAAAGTCTTTTTTCTTAACTTTTAGATTTCTAATCATCTTATATTTTGCAATGGAAAAATACCAATTAACATATTGTTTGATAGTGTCTGGCAGTAAATATTTATGAGCTCAAAAGTGGATAAAATTCAAATAATTTGAATTTGTGCACCTTAAATTTCTGTTGAAAATTATTTTTGAGAAGAAACTTTGAAAAAACAACTTGATGCCACCATTTGCTTTTGTTTTTCATCTTGAAGCCTGTTTATCTCCACAGGAATCATGGCCAATCATCCCATGACCAAAAGAACACAACCCAGCTCCTGTCATTCACTGTCGCCTGACACCATTTGGAAGAGCATGCTGTTTAACGTCTCCTCTTTAGAGTGAGTGCCATGAGATCACTGCTTTTGTCTGTCTTTTGTAGTGGAATTTTTCATTAAGCCTCTGTTCTTAGAAAAGTACTTCTCAGTTTGTCCAGGTTTTATGGTGATACTTTGATTTGTATAAATATTGATTTATTTTACAAGTGCATGAGAAGAGTAATTTTTAACAGTAAAACACTTTTAGAATCATGTGAATTAACTTTTTAAAGCAGGCAGACAGTTACCCAATCTTGTATATTTGTTCTCCTGTGACTTATAAGGGTGTCAGACCAAGCAGAATGAACGCATTTATCCCTAAGCTGGGAGCACAGAAACAGAACTGAAGTTAGACTTTCCAGTGTTCTAAACGCTTGTTTTATTTTCTTGATGAGAGGTGGGCATGTACATATATTATGTATTTATGTACGCGTTGTTGTGTTTTGTCTATAAATTATGAGAGAGAAAAGATAAAGGTGAAAGCACTTTAAATTTTTTCCAGTTCTCAGAGAGCTGCTGTGCTACAAATAATACTCAAATCATTTAAGAAATGTAACAGGCACATAAAGAGATAGTTACAAACTCAGAAATTACTTTGAGGAATTCATTGAAGGTATCAATTTTTGTGAGCAGTTATCTGGTATTTTGCACATACCTTCAGTCTTGATGACCTTTGTAATTATTAAAACATCATTGAATGTCTTAGATATTCTTCACTTTGTATTTGTGGGATAAATTCATTATATTGGTTTAAGGAAGATGTAAGTTTTAACTAGTTAATTTTAATGAGGTTTTATGAAACCTCCATTTTACTCATGAAATTTACAAAGCACAAGTTTTGTCAATTTACAAAATATGAAGCTGAGGATAAAGAAGTTTATATTCTTATTCATATCTTGTGAACATCTGCTACATGTCAGGTGTTTTCTAATTCCCATGACTTACAAAGCTGGCTGTGAGCTGAGTAGGGAATGATATCCCCCTTGGGAGGAGCAGTGTGAGTCATGGTACAAACACATCAAGATGACTGGCCTATGAGACTAGTCACAAATACACCAAGATGCTTATAACATGCATCTTCATGAAAGATTCAGTGGTAAGAAATTTAAATCTTATGAACTATAAAGGACAAAGTAACATCTCTAAAAATCTTGTTCCCTAAAAGAAAAAAAAATGTCTGGTAGGAAAATAAGGCACTTAACATGCTAACATTGTACCTTTACCTGGAAGAGGCGATACTGAAAGCCATAGGCACAGAAAACTAGATTTATTTTTTAAGGTCATATAGTGAAACATTTGCAAAGTTCACCAACTGTTTTTTAGCAGTGATAAAGCAGAGAAGTGTAACAGAGTTGCGTTGTGCTGACAGGTTGCATGTGGGAAGCTCACATCAGCTCTGACCTCCCAAGGTGAATTAATAAAGAATATGGCAAAGTCACTGGGCAGGGGAAAACAAAGGAGACTTAAATCAGAGTGATTTCTCTTTCATTTCCTTCCTTCCATGATCTGCCCCTGTAACTATCCTCCTCTTCAATCTTCTCCCTGCCCCTCTCTTTTTCCATCTTTGACAGAGACTCACTATGTAACCCATATGAACAGTTTCCCAAGAGAATTCTGATTCTTTGGCTTTAGAATCCAGACTGCTGGGATCACAGTATTGCCACTACACTGAGTTTGAAACAGTTTTTAAGAAGCCCAATTTACTGTTTTTTTTTTGTTTTGTTTTGTTTTGTGTGTGTGTGTGTGTGTGTGTGTGTGATTTTGTGAGTATCTGATTACAGGTAAGTAGAAATAGATGTCGTCAGTTGGGATAACTCCCTGGGAAGAAAAAAGTAATCTAATAAGGTCAGAGTCAACAAGGCAAATCATATGTGCATAGAGACTGTGTACATTAATTAATGAAGCTCTGAGAATCATTTATTTAATGGGTAGACAGAAGAAGAACTCGAAAGATACAAGTTAGGAAGGAATGTGGGCAGACATGTAGTAGATAATGTAAGGAAGGAGACAGCTTTTGACAAGCAGTCTTCTGTGGTGCAAAAGACATGAAATCAAGTACAATAAAGAGGGAAAGTAGCCATAAATCTTGGATGGATAATGTCCTTAGTAAGCAAAACAGAAAGTTTCCTGGACTTGGATCAAATGGTCATATGACATATGTTGGAAATGTATGATGAAATGAGGGTAGTCACCCAAAGACAAGTTAGTCATTTGCAAGACAAAGCATAATTACATAGACATACATCAGAAAATTAAGGATGAAATATATTCAGCATTCATATTTTTCTAATGAATAAAACCTTCTTATATTGGAAAACAATTTCTTACCTACAATTTGTTCTATGCAATTCTAGTAGTTGTTCTGACTCAGCACTCCCTGACTGACTCTAGGAAACTGAGCTCCTAAATAAAACAAAATTGGAAAAAAGTAAAACATAAAATAGAAGGAAGTTTCAACAGGCAGGGGTATTTTATGAAAATGGAAGACAGATTCTAGTCCTCAGCAGGGGGCGTGGAGCCTGGAGAAGAGGCAGCTATACTTCCTAGTCAGAGAGGGGTCAAAGGGTGAAGCGGTGGATCATTGCCAACCAGCTGAAAAGAATGGAAAATATGATGAAAAAAAGGGTTTAACCCAAGTCACTTCCGCTAGGTAGCCATCTCCCTAGTTCCAGAAAAAGTGTCACTTTGAAGTAATGTGCCTAATTTTATAGCATCAATTTATTTTGAATCTCAGTATATATTTACAGTCAAGTTCAAGTTAAATAAATCCAGGTAACTTTTATCAAATCCTTTGTACTATATACATCTCCATAACTCTCTCTCTCTCTCTCTCTCTCTCTCTCTCTCTCTCTCTCTCTCTCACACACACACACACACACACACACACCACATGCAGAGAGAGAGAGAGAGAGAGAGAGAGAGAGAGAGAGAGAGAGAGAGAGAACTGGGAATTTGAAGCTACTTTCTGTCATTGATTTCCTAAAATTGATAAATTAATGTTTTAAAAATAACACTCTTGATGATAACTCTACTTTTAGAACAAAAATTATTGAAACTAAATACAGATAATGGTAAAGACATGCAGATCAGGCACTAGTCTAAGTCTTATATCTGAATCCATGAAATGAAGTAGAGCTCATGTTGAAACTAAATGAAAGATTGATGTAAAACAGTCACATGTGAGCAGCAGAGAAACTGTGCATTTCCTCCATGTTAGCCCTTTGTGTAGAACTAGGGACTGTATATGTAGCTCTATGATACATCATATCTAACATGTGCACATGGGCGATATTTTAGATTCAATCCCAAGTAGAAGAGAGGGAGGGAGGGAGAGAGAGAGAGAAAGAATTCTAAATTTACATGTGGAACTATGTTTTAGTTGAAAATTGTTAGTATTTAATAAATCAATATCTTTGAAACTAAAGAGTTAGGATGTGTAGTGTTCCTAAAATTCTTCTTAGATATATGTATTTTCACAAAGAATTATTTCTTCGTTATTTGGGAGTTCTTAATATCCAGTTTTAGAGAATTAGTTAAAGTTTTGAAATGTAGTTAGGATATTGATCAAGATTTTTTAGATGTAGCTGTTTAAAAATGAGGAAAGTCAGTTCACCTTGATGGTAGACTAACAATTTGAGATATGGAGATGGGCAAGAATATTAGGCTAGCTATTCTGTTGATTGATTAAAGACAAATAGGCTAGTTGCTCAGAAGAGGAAAGCAATCTTTTCATTCTAGGGGGCAGCTAAAATCCCTAATGGCATCTTCAAGAATCTATTTTCAAACCTCAAATTCTCCCACAAATGGAGGAGAGAGAAAAAGACACTGGGGTGCTTATGTCAGCTACTTGTCCCTGTGGCTGCAGTGAACGCATGGAGCTGTGCACCTTTCATTACCTTCGACACCTGCTGTGAGTTGGAGTGACCAGAGCTCTTTCCCTGAAAGGCCCAGGATATGAAACTTGCTATGAGACATCAGGAAAAATGAATGCAGCTTCCTCTGCTACAGAGCTGGTGTTAGTCACTGCCTGCAACTATCACCACAGGTAACGAAGCAGATTGTGGGTGGCACAACATAGAGGACAGATTAATCCTTAAACACCCATTTCTATGAAATCTTTAAAATAACCGGTATTTTTGAACAGTATTTTCATTTTCTTAGCAGAATATTATTGCTTACTATTTTCATTTTATTCTTGTAAATTATGCTGTAATATTATTAAAATAAATTTAAATGGAACAAACCAACAGTGTTTAAATAATATAAGAAAAATGGGATCCTGCAAAGTTTTCATGGCACAAATTGTTATCCAATTCTTGGGTTTCTGTCAGTACAGTTCTCTTGAAGAGATCAGAAATACAAGGACCCTATCTAAACATAATAAAAGCAATTTACAGCAAGGAGACACTCAACATCAAATTAAATGCAAAGAAGTTCAAAGTGATTCCACTAAAATCAGGAACAAGATAAATTCTCTCTTCATATCTCTTAAATATAGTATTCAAAGTTCTAGCTATAGATGGCACAAGGAGATCAAGGGAATATAAATGGGAAAGAAAGAAGTCAAACTATTGCTATTTGCAAGTGAGAAGATAGCATACGTTAGTGACCCCAAAAATCTACCAAGAAGCTCCTGCAGCTGATAAATAGCTTTGGTAATGTGGAGAGATAAAAGATTAACTCAAAAAACAATCAGTAACTCTCCTATATACAAATGACAAATGGGCCAAGAAAGAAATCAGAGAGACATCATTGTTTATAGTAACCGCAAATATAAAATATCTTGGGGTATTTCTATCTGCATGAGTGAAAGACCTGTAGGACAAGAACTCTAAGTCTCTGAAGAAGGAAAATGAAGAAGATATAAGAAAATGGAAAGATCTCCCATGTTCTTAGATAGGTAGGATCAGCATGATAAAAATGGCAATTTTTCAAAAGCAATCTATAGATTCAATGCAAACTCCATCAAAATTTCAACACAAAATTCCTCACAGACCTGGAAAAAACAATACTCAACATTGACTAAAAACCTAGAATCGTTAAAACAATCCTGAACAATAAAGGAATTTCCAGAGGCATGACTATCCCTGACTTCAAACTCTACTGTAGAGTTATAGTAATAAAATATCTTGGTATTGGCATAAAACCAGACATGTGGACAAATGAAATCATATTGAAGATCCTGACATTAATCCACAAACTTCTGAACACCTTATTTTTGACAAAGAAGCCAAAATGGTACAACAGAAAAAAGGATAGCATCTTCAACAAATGATGTTGGCACAACTGGATATCAACATGTAGAAGATTGCAAATAAATCCACATATATTACCGTTCATGGAATTCAAGTCCAAATGGATCAAGGACCTCAACAAAAATCCAGTTACATTGAACCTGGCGGAAGAGAAAGTGGAATGTAGCCTTGAACTATATAGGTATAGGAGTCAACTTCCTAATTGTAAATATAACACCAGTAGCACAGATACTGAGAGCAACCCTCATGAAACTGAAAAGCTTCTGTAATGCAAAAGACATGGTAAATAAGACAAAACAACAGATTACAGAATAGAAAAATATCTTAACCAAGCCCACACCTGGCAAAGGGTTGATCTCCAAAATGTACAAAGAACTCAAAAAGTATATATCGAAATACAAAACAATCCAATTTACAAATGGGTTACAGTACTAGATAGATAATTTTCTGCAGAAAAATTTCAAACGGCCAAAAGACTTTTATTTTATTTAAATTATTTATTAATTTTAAATCCTTAATTTAAAATTAAATTATTTTAATTATTATTTAAATTATTGCTCTAAATCCTTAATCATCAGGGAAATGGAAATGAAAATGACACCGAGATACCTTCTTACACCTGCCAGAATGCCTAAGGTAAAAATTATTGAGAATAGCTTAATATATTGGAGAGAATGTGGAGTCAGGGGAACACTTCTCTACTGCTTGTGGAAGTGAAAACTTGTATAGACACTTTGGAAATCAGTATAACAGTTTTTTTTAGAAAATTGATAATCAATCTGCCTCAAGACCCAGCAATGCCATTCTTGGGCATATACCCAAAGGATGCTCAATCATACCACAAAGACACAGGCTCAAAGTGTTCATAGCAGCATTTTCATAATAGTCAGAACCTGGAAACATTCCTTGAGGAATGGATAAATAAAATGTGGTCCATTTACACAGTGGAGTATTACTGAGCTGTAAAAAAAAAAAAACAATGACATCATGAAATTTGCAGTCAAATAGATAAAACTAAAAAATACTATCCTAACTGAGGTATCCCAGACTCAGAAAGACAAACATGGTATGTACTCACTCATAAGTGGATATTAGTCATAAAGCAAAAAATAACCAGACTACAAACCACAGCTCTAGAGAAGCTACATAATAAGGAAGACCCTAAGAGGGACAATTGAATCATCCTTGGAAGGGGAATTAGATGAAATCTCTTGTGTAAGCTGGAAGCAAGAGAGTGTGGTAAAGAATAGGGGATGGGAGATGAGAATATGAAGAAACCATATGGTTGAAGGGGGAGAGAAATCGGGTGGGAGAATAATAAAAGAGAAATCTTGATAGAGGGAGCCCATATAGGGTTATGGAGAAACCTGATGTTATGGACATTCCCAGGAATCCACAGGGATAATCCCAGCTAAGAGTCCTACCAACAGTGGAGAGGGTGATCTAGCCATCCCCCTGTAATCAGATTGTTGAATACCTAACTATCATCATAGAGCCTTCATCCAGTAGCAGATGGAAACAGCTGCAGAGGTCCACAATTAAGCACCAGGCTGAACTTCAGGAATCCAACTGAAGAGAGGGAGAAGGGAATATATGAGCAAGAGAGGTCAAGATCATGATGGAGAAATCTACAGAGACAACTGAACCAAGCTCGTGAAAACTCATGAACTCTCTAGAAAGACAGTTGTGGAGTCTCCATGGGACTGAACTATACCCTCCATTTATGGGGTACGGTGGTGAAACTTGGACTATCTGAGAGGTACCTGTAAGTAGTACCAAGATCTATCTCTGGTGAATGAGCTAGCTTATTGCAGCCCATTTTCTATGGTATGGTGCCATGCTCAGTCTTAATGCAGGGGGCAGGGACTTGGTCCTGACCCAACTTAATGTGTTGATTTTGTTAACTCCCCATGGGATTCCTTTCCCATTGGAAGGAGTGGGCTGGGGAAGAGGAAAGTAAGTGCAGGAGAAGGGGTGGGAGAGAAAGCTGTCATTGGAATGTAAAATAAAATTAAAATAATAAATAAATAAATAATTTAAAAAGCAATTTGAAATTGTAAAACAAGTTGCAAAATATTCCGCACTGCCAATGAAGGTGTTGGAGGGAAAGTTTCTTTTTCTATGCCTCCCCTAGCTCTCACTGGTCAAATAACTCATCTCTGCCTCCACCTTCCCCTAGATTTCTCTCCCTCTTCTTACATGTCTCTTTTAAAGACATTAATCAATGGAATTAGACCACACTCGAGCAATCCAGATTGTCCAATGCCTAGATCCTTAACTTAATGGCATTAGCAAAGGTCCTGTATCAATAAAGTTACATATACAGATTCCTAGGGTCAGGGCAGGGATGCATGTCTTTGTTGAAAGTTCATTTTAAAAAATAACAAAACCTAGTAGGTCATGTTTCAAGATGACAAAATTGAATATATTATATATGACTACATTATACCCCTGCACTTGGTTCACAGACATGATTATGTATGAGATGCTGAGTAAGTTAAATATAATACAATTATTGAACAAAGTTTGCATATCAAAACAACATTCTGCGTGCATGGTATAAATAGTAATAACTATTATATAGTAGTTCAAACAAAATACAAATGACATTTTTAATCCATAGGTTGAATATTTTACTAATTTGGGAAAGTTCCAAAGAATAATTTTATGTGAATGAAAAGTTCAGGAAAAATTCCCAGGAAACATAAAGTAATAAGAAAAGCAAGAAGGCTGTAAAAGAATTTTAACTAGGAAGACACAGGAGCATCAGTGTCAGTTAAGAGAAGATCTGGAGCCATTTAGCAGGGGTTTCTAGCAGAAGCGTGGGTGTTGGGTAAGCTGAGATGGTTAGGGTAGTTACATTAGGCAGGCAGAGGCAGGCATGGATGTTGGGTAAGCTGAGGTGGTTAGGGTAGCTACATTAGGCAGGCAGTGGCAGACATGGATGTTGGGTATGCTGAGGTGGTTAGGGTAGTTACATTAGGCACGCAGTGGCAGACATCTGTCTAGGGAGAAAGAGTAAGTGAAGGAGTTTAGAAGAGAAGCCTACAGTATCTGGAATTGTTAATAGCATTTGGCTCTCATATTCTTGCTTAGAAATAGAGATGTAAGGAACACCACCTTTTTAGTTACAGAGAGAGAGAGACAGAGACAGAGACAGACAGAGACAGACAAGGAGAGAAGGAAGAAAGAGAGGAGAAGCAGGAAGCAAATTCCTTAGTAAAGAGAGGATACAAGCATGCTAGACATCTAAGCTTCAAAGATAGGGACATAGCTAAGCAACAAATATCAGAAGAAGCCAATAAAAGGAAAACAAGTAAGTGGAAAAGTTGCATGGGTCAAAAAGTTAGCAAACAGATACCTTTAGATATGTATTGTTTATATCAATAGTTTTATCCACAGAGAGATTAGAAAGCTATTATTAATATAAAATAATTAACTTTTAGATTTGTAGTAGGAGGCTGTTTGTTTGTTCTTGGCTGTACAGACCAAGAAATAATCACACAGAAACTATATTATTTGCAGTATCGTTTGGTCAATAGTTTAAGTGTATTTCTCGGTTATTCTTGTAACTTAAACTAACATGTCTCCATTAATCTGAGTATCACCACAAGGTTGTGGCTTCCCGGCAAAGTTGGCAGACTCCAGCGGAGGAATCTGTTCTCTGCAGCAGCTAGATGGCTTCCCCATGACTCTGCCTTCATTCTCCCAGCATTCATTTCAGTTTTCTTGCCTAATTTTTGGTTGTGGCTGCTAGTTCGTTTCCCGACCATCTTGACTCAAAATAATCACACAGAAACTATATTAATTAAATCACTGCTGGCCCATTAGGTTCTTATTGACTAGCTCTTACATCTTAAATTAAGCTCTTTCTATTATTTTATATTTTACCATGAAGCTTGTGGCCTACCAGCAAGGTTCAGGCTAGTGGCTCACATCTTTCTCCCCTGGCAGCTCCATGACTTCTCCTGCCTTCTTTCTCTCAACCTTCAGTTTAGTGTTGTGCCTAGCTCTACTCTGCCCTATCACAGCCAAAGAAGTTTCTTTATTTACTAACCAATAGAAACAACACATATACAGAAGGACTTCCCACACCATACATTGATTATCATCAGCATTTTTTTAAATGTAAAAGCTGTGTTGCATTTCAAGAAATGTTTTGTAAAGCAATTTGATTGTGTGTGGGGCCATAGAATATACACAAACCTAGATGATGCAGGTATCTCATTGAACACAACTTTTTTACATAATGAAGAGACACAGCACATATGAGACAGGCAAGCCTTTTGTCAGTCTAGCATGACAGAATCTCTAACAGTAAATATTCAGTAAGTAGAAGGAATGCACTCTGAAACAATAATATAAAGCACAGTATAATAAGTATATAAGGCAAGAAATAAACGTCTCATTATTGTCTGATATTACATACTGTATTATATGCAAATATATGTTATATAATTTTTATATTGGACACCACAAAGATATTTTGTTTTTATTGTTTTGTTTTACACCATTATCATGATAATCCCATGCATAATCCATTAAACTACAGTCTTCCCAAATCTACATTACTGGATGACAGGAAGGTTTTTTGTTACATTATAATCTTATGAGACTATTACCCTTTATTTAGTACAAAGCTTAAATTCAATTGTATAAAATAAGATGAAAAGGGACACAGCTTTGGGGTACCCATGTGTCTTGCACCACCAAGCTAAGGAACTGGCCTAGATACAATATCCACCCCAAAATGTGTGGCATGAAAAGGACATGGATGATGGAAGAAAAGTTTACACTTCATAAAAATAGTTTTAATGGAAGAAAGCAACTTAAGTGCTTACTAATTACTGTTATAGTAATCTTACATACAGAATATCTTTAATCTTCCCCATAAGTGTATTAGAAAGAGAAAACAATTACATCATTCAAAGTCACATGACAAATAGAGAAACCTAGACTTGAACCTGTGCTGGGAAGGCACACCCTTATCCTACACAAACTGCCAGAGCTTGAAAAAAGTGAGCAGGGGTGGAAACATGAATCAATCAGTGATCAGAAACAAAATTCTCAATACTGAATACTGAATATTATCCTTCTATTAAAGCAAACGATATCTTTTCTAATGTAAATCAACATGGCAAGCACCCCACTCACCCCATAGGCTATATTTCTGTTTGTTTGCTTGCTTGGTTTATTGGACTGGATTTTTCCTGAGATTTCCTAGTAAGTCAACAATGAGCAATGTATTTTCATTTTTTTCAAGACTCAATACAACTCTTCTTCTTACTATTAAAGCTAATTAGAAAATGCTACTTACACCCCAGTCTTATTCTCTCCAACAATACCTCCAGTTAATCAGCACAAACACATGAAACAAGCATTATGTTTAGCCAAGGAAATAATTAGCCAAGGAAATGAACATTCTTCAGAATAAAGAAGAAGTCACATAAACAATCTATAGATTACCCCCAAATCACTGCAGTGGTTTGTATATTTAACCTGATTATACTATTTACATTTGATTCTTCTATTAAAGAGTCTTACTTGCCTATGTAGCAGTAATTTATAAAGACTACTGAGATTTGTCTCTACTATTTTGCTAAAATTTAACTGGAAAGCTAAAGCTATGCTACCATGCTATTATTATGCAGCTAAATTTTCATTATGCGTTTGTGCAGACAGACAGGATTTCTAACAATGAAAGCAGAGAATAACATTCTTTGATAGTATACTACTAAAAGTTGGAAGATTTGGATTGGTTGAGCCAGTGTCTGCGAAATGCACCTGGCAATGTGTGAACCACCTCAGCCTGAGAGCAGCAACTCCTTTGCGTTATGCCAGCAAAACGCCATGTGAAGATTTGTCCAATATGATGATAATAGTTCCTCTTCCCAGGATTATTTTCATAATATGATGAAATACATAATTTTAAGATCAATCACGAAAAATGATATAAAATATAGATTCTAAGTCAATTTTAAAAAACACACAAAGTTTGTCAATGATTTTCTCTAGTAACCAATTACATTGTTGAACAGACTGCCTTAACTGAAGGGAATTTCTCCAGCTATGGGAAAGATTCCTCTTGGGCTATATATTATGTTTGCTTTTAATTAAACTAAACACAGAAATTGCTCTTTAATGAGCCATTTTATCGAGCTTTAAACCAGAAGGAGAAGCAGTAACTTGTCTGACTTGATCACCTGACCAGGAGTGGACTTTCAATTTTCAAACACAGGGGGTCTATTTTCCAAGTTTTAAATTTTATATTTATTCCAAATAGTGACTCAACTGTTATGAGGTAAGCAAACAATCTGTGATTGGACTTGAGGCCTGCTCCATAGGAGGGAATACCTGGTACTGTAGACTCTGTTAAAAAAAAAAAAGTGTTGTTGGGTAACTCTAAAGCCCCAGAAAGGAACTGACCATTGTGGTGTAGCTACATTGACAGAGCCTCATATTACTATTTGAATATTTTGCTTACACAACAGACAAATTCTATTCTCAGACTTCATCAGAGAAAGGTCTCTTTGTAATGTATAATTCTGAATGCAGAGATTCTTGACTGTTCTTGATCCTGAGAATATATGAGAATACATGACAGCTTGTTGCTAAATCTGACATTTATAGCTCTCTGCTGCCTAAGGCTTGGGAGTGCTGCAGAAGAGAAAATGAAAGAATGTAAGAGCCATAAGATAAGGGCTGATGTACTGAGAAATACTACCTTCTCAGCATGGCACAGCCACTGCAGTCATGATTCTAGTGGCTAAACTTGTTTCTACTGAGCCTGTGCAAAGCTGGGGCTGACAGTCAGCATAGGTAGGGTTGGCACATGTGGCCCTATATTTCCCTACAAAACTATTGACTCCTGGAGGATTTGACATGAGGGTCAGTCATTGCGACCCACGATGCACCCATAGGCTAGCCCCCTCCCCCGATCCCAGTGGACACTTCCAAACCCTTTGTCACATAAATGACTAGATGGCCCTTGTTAAATTCAATAGGTCACAAGTCAAATAAACAATCTGAGCAAAGTCCTTGTACAGACGAGGGAGGTGATGGGTGGGAGAAAGAAGAAATTTCATAAAATTAAGTTACAATTTAGTGAAGATTAAACAACAGCAAAACACATGTAACTACTCTCATAAATTTATATTACCTTTACAAAATCATACATAGTATTATTTTAAAAATAGGAAAAAAATTTCAAAGCACTTAGCAGAATTCCTCACATTTCCTAAGTTTCGGAACATTTTGCCTGAATGTAATTGTCATAACCACAATGTGAGAATACCGAGTCCTGTATTCACGAGTCATGGAGAAAATTGTGAGAGAACAGAAACATCTCTTCGGATTTTGCAGCTGCCAAGTTCCCCATTACAGGTTGAGAGTAACGTGACTGATGCGGAGTTGCATTCGGTTCTGAACTCTGGATGCCTACAACAGCTCTAGTGGTTCTGTTGTTCCTCTGTGTTTCTCTGCTCCAGCACATTACAGGACAAAAAGACATGCATTTTAAGAGTCATAGTTTTTTTATTCTCTCTCCAAAGTTATCACATCATAACATCATGTTGTACCTAAATGTTGAGCTCATTTCAAAATTACCGTATCCTAGCGCTGTTGTATCCAAACTTTGAGCTCTTTAGTTCACTTCTGGATTTCTGTGTGTGAGGTATAAAAGCAAACCTGATACTATACTCTGGATAAATTTACTTTTGAAGCATTGATTCTTGTACTATCATTTTATTTTTTATTTGATCCCTGGATAAATATGCATAGTTAATGGCAATACAAAACTGAAGTTAGAAAACAAAACAAAAAATATTTTTTTCTCTTTTTGAGTTTAATATGAGGCTCCCTGGAAAATATTCCAGCAATATGCTTTTCCTTATGTTCCTTTAATTGTAGCATAACGTAGTTTCTGATACAGTTATTAAAATCTCATACAAACGCTGTCTAAATGGAAAATCTGCCAGGTAAAGGACGAAAACTATGTATAAAGTTAAACTATCAGTGTTTGTTCCTTGAGTTTAATATTATTACACAGGATTTTGGATGTTGTTTGTGTAAAAGTGATTTTTAACCTAGGCTTTTAATTTAATAAAGTGCCCTAATTTAGGGGTTGCTTAAATATGAAATCTACCCATAGGACCACATCCCACACTTCTGGAATAAGCACATCTGAAAGTGACTCTGATCTCCAAAGTGCCAAATGTGTCAGATGCTTCCCTAAAAATTTACTTGGTTTCAAATTATTAAATTTCTCATTCATGACAGTCTAGCCTGATTAATGCTTTTGTCACACATTCAAGTTTGTCCTCAGAGGCCAACTTCATTCTCATCAAGTTTAATGAAAAGTGTTTTTAAAAGAATTAACAAGAGATTTTACACGAGGTTAGGTGCTTTCATTACATGATTAATTCTGAATGGAAAAAAAACCCTACTGGATCAAACTATGAGATTCACAGCATTTTTCTTAGCAGCCACTGAAGGTAAAACAAACACTTGTCTTTCATATTACAATGCCTAGCCAACAGACATGCACAAAATTTTGTCCCTAGGAATATGTCTATCATGATGATTGATGACACAGACAATCAATGTGTGCCTGTAACTGGAATTTATGATGATTATAAAAGCTACATGAATAATGCCTATCAAGACAAAGGAAAGTTCCATTGTTATCTAAGGCATACAGTACTATAACAAAAGTACAATAGACAAATTTGGATAATTTGATTTTCACATTTTAGGTATATTAATGACATTTGGGCAAAGTTTAAAGGTCAAGCAAATATTCATAATATCATCTGAAAAAATATCATCAGAAAAAATCTGACAAACATGATGAATGTGTGTAAGCGTAAATATAATAAGCCCCCTTATATTTTTAGCATAGCATTTGTAAAGTACAGCTTGATTTAGTTTTGTTGGGTCACAATTTTATGTTTATATTCTTTATTATTATGTTTATTTATGCATGCTATTCACAAAAGCACGTATTATGAACATATATGTACTTATACATGCACATATGTCATACAATACAAAAATACCACCTTTGATCTCAGGACTGCCCCACCTAAGAGTTTTACTGTTAAGTGACGTTTAGAAACCCCCTACATATAAAATCATTGTAGTTGACATGAGACTTTCTTGAAATTCTTGTAAACATAGAAATTTGTGTGAGAGAAGATGGTAACGCCTTTTAAACTCTTTTGTTTATGTAAAAGACCATGTATTTTGGCTTCCGATTGTGTTGACTGCTTTCACTTGAGACAAGGAAGTTTAATCAGGCTATTAAGAGGTATCATGACTTGTTAGGAACTGCCTAGAAAGCTTCAGGCATGTGTTAGTTAGCCACGTGTCACCTTTTAGTTCAATATACAAAGAGACAGAATGTTCTTTATGTGCAGTAAGTAAGGGGTAATGTCATTCTGCACAGAAATTTGATGTGAACAGAAGTGGATTTGAATCCCAATTCAAACTCAGGTAAATTTATTTATTGACTGATAGTCCTCGCTCCTCTTCCACTGCATGCGTGGGATAATCCTCTACGTTAGTTCCTCCATCCAGTCTGGTGCCTCCATTTGAAGATCCTTGCAGTTCTTTCTCCTTTAACTAAAACTAAAATATCTGAGTTCTTCGAGACTGGGTTATAAACTTTCTTCTCATCATTTTCTTCCAGGAAATTGCTGCCATTCCACCAACTTAAATTGAACATTTGTTTGAGTGTGACTGTATGTATGTGTGTATTTGTCTATGTCTCTGTGTGTATATCTATATCTCTCAATATCTGCATGTGCATCTACCTCTCTCTCTCTCTCTCTCTCTCTCTCTCTCTCTCTCTCTCTCTCTCTTTCTCTTCCCCTCTCTCTCTCTCTCCCTGAAAGACTGTATATTTGGATGGGGATTTAGTGGACAGAAACTATGATATCTGGGCATCCCTATGAAGAAATTGGAATCTCAGACACTTACTCTTTGTTTTCAGCTTACGGTAATCATTTATGAACAACCATGTGCTCCCGGCTATGATATTTTGCTTCGCCAAATGTATGAAACATTGAACTCAACTTCTCATAGATCTTTGAGTCTTGTCCACTAAAATAAACTACCTTCTCTTCCAAAGTGATTTTTTTCTAAATATTTCATCAAAGCAATGTAAATTTAACAAATAAGATATATCATATTTATGACTTTAATAGAGTTTACTGAATATATTTCTCCTAGAGAACAGCCCATTCTCCATCAATTATGCTTTTGAATTCTAGCTATCCTTTTCACACGGGTGCTACTCAGGATAAGAGCTCTCATCTCTATAGATTGTAGTAGCTCAGAAAATGCATTTATTCTAGTGATCAATTTAAGTTATCTTTCCTCATTGTTGCTTACAAATGGGAGTGGACCAAATATCTGTAATATTATAAGTGTATAACATGTATGTATTTAAAGAAATATTTACCAAATGAACTACCTACCAGATATTGGTTCTAGACTATGTAAGAAACTATTAGGTCCCAAGAAACAGACAAGGTAAATTTACTGTTATATCAATATTCTAATTTTTTACTGTCTACAAACATAAAAATGGTCAACATAGGAACTATAAGCGGGCTTGTGAGTGAGAGTTATGTTTCAAAATAATTAAGAAGCTAAATAACAGGAACATCTGATATTTCATCATACAATAGAATAACACTTGAATGTAAACCTTAGTGCTTATTATAACCAATATAAATGTACCCATCAGCATGACTGAAAAATGTCACTACAGCATCTTTTCCTCTGTAACAGTCACCCACACCTAAATATCACATTCCATTACTCCAAATTTGTTTTTGTACATTCTGAAGAAACATAAACATCACAACACAAACAAAATTATAAGTTGTACTCTGACAGATATTGTTGTTGCTCATTCTCTACTAAATACAAATGTATAATAAGGATTTTTGTAATTTCTTATATGGTAACATATGAAGATTCACCATATAATGACTTGGACATGGCTAACAACTATGAAATTAATCATCCTGAAGATTTCTCTTTTCAATTTAAAAAAGGGAAATTGCTCATTTACATATTGACTTGTATTCATGTTTAAAAGTGCCCAATTTGATTCCTTTGTATAGAGTAAGTAATAACAGACAGTTTATCTAGTTATAAAGTTTAAGGGAATCACTATCTGTTTGGTAGATATTTTGGGGCACTAATGATTCAAGTAAACTTATTGGGCCAAGCAGTTTATAAATACTAAAATTGCTTATTTATTTTCTTTTCTAATCATAACTAATGTTCCCATGTGAAAGGTACCAATTATTATTAAATGTGTTTGCTTGAAATAAAGATCTGTATCACTTGACATGTATACCAGACTTTCTTGCTGTTAAGATAAAAGCCACCATCAGCCTATGATCATTTCAATTTTGCTTTTGTATTACAGTCAAAGTGTAGTTATTTAATGAGTAAGTAAAGAACATTATTTAGCTCTTCGTTTCACTAGCAGCTCTGATTCTTAACTTTGGAATATCAATATTTTATTAGTTCAAGGATAAATTGCTACAAGCATCATAATATAAAATGATATGGCACAATTTTTATGTTGCATTTGGTTTAGGAAGTATTGTGTATTTTGACAAAACCATTTTTACATTGTATTTGCTTTTAGATAGGCATAAATGAAATCAGACTCACATATTTTATTATTTAAAAGTTTTACGTTTTGTAAGATGTAAATTTTAAAATTTAATATGTCATAACATGGCCAAAGGACCCCTATTTTTACCATGAATCAAAAATTATCAGTTTGACCATTAGTAAGTTCAACATTTACTACATAATAGAATCAGAAAAATGTGTTCAATTACATAATAATGTAAAAGCAAAAGTTAGAAACATGACAGTCCAGAGTCAATTATATTCATTTGAGAAAATATGATGATAGATATTTCATAATCATACATACTTTTTAAAAACAATTTGGAAATCTAACAGCACTCTAATCTTTCCAACAAAATTCATAGTGTTTTAAGGGTTTGTTTGTTTTTATTTTATGTATATGAATATTTTGCCTGTATATGCTTATACATACTGTATGCATTCTTGGTACTCATTCACAGAGGCCAGAGGAGGATAATAGATGCCCTGGAATTGAAGTCAAGAATGATGTAAGATGCCAGGTGCAGCAAACACTCTTTACTACGGAGACATCTCACCACTCCCAACAGTTACAAACTTAGTGAATTCACCTAATACCCGTCTGTTTGTACGTGCTGTGTTTCTCTAGTTCTGACATTGTGATAATAGATAACAACATTCTCAATTTTCTAATGTGATAAAAAATTATTTCAATGATTTATGTGCTCTAATGGGATAAATACTGGATGTCATAGCAGTTTATAGAAAAGGCTGGAAGACCAGTAGAAACTACATAAGAGATTTATAATAGACTTTTATAGGATGTGCAGAAAGTAAGCCAAAGAGAACTTGGTACAAAAATCATGGTATATCATTTCTCCAGGGGTGGGAAGTGCCTTTCACACGACTATATCCCTTCATGTACTGTCTACAAGACTTAGCAAGGACAGAAGGGCAAATGCTATATTTCATTTTATGTGAAAGTCTTAGCTGCTATGAAATGTCAGGTGTCAAGGACAGAGAAGTCTATAAACATTTTAAATCTAACTCAGGCTTTGTTACACTCTGTGATTACTGGCATAAACCTGCCCACACACTGTGAAGTAGCTAATCACATTGTGATATAAAAGGAACCAAGTTACACCAAAGAAAGAGTATATTATAGTTAAAAATAGCATTTTCTTCCACTGGCTATAGTAATGTTCAAGGACATGTCACACAGAGGTTGTACTTTTGATTATATCTCACAAAACTCACCTGGTTTACTCTGTGATAAGTGAAATAGGTATAACTCTGGAATAATACTGAGGTACATTGTGTGTGTGTGTGTGTGTGTGTGTGTGTGTGTGTGTGTGTTATATTGAAGAAGTCAAGAGCTAATATTGTATTTGAGACAGGCAGAAAACACTTGCAGAGAGTAGGTATTCAGACACAGAGGACTGAAGAAGGTCAACATGGCGTACATCATTAAATCAGTTTTCCTGAGATGTGAAGATTCATCAAATGGGGAATAGGATGGAATCTATGCCTTACCTGTTCTTACAGCAAAAGGATTTTGGATTTATACTCAGTAAAGATAACTTGTGAGATAGAGTAATACACTTTCAACACCTAATGTCTTGTTCATTAATATTGAATAATTTTCTGTTAGCTAAGGAAGGAATGCAAAAGCCTAAACAAAGACAGATGCCCCAGATCAGAGTTATTCATACTGACATTTAGGAGAAAATGATCTGCTGTCAATGCTGTTGAATCCAAACTCTCAATCAACAACAAAAAGAAGAATAAAACATTACTGCGAATGAACTGAAATGAGGAGAGACAAGAATGTCCTTCAAAAAGTAAACCAAGCAATGTTCTACAATAGAAGCATGACTTCTATTGGAAAACAAGCGAATCAATTATAGAATCTTAATGAAATAGGAAAGTTTCAAGTGCTCAAAAGTAAATTATGCCCTGGCACGAGGTATTAGGATAGGATCTGTTATTAATACTCAGGGTAGGTAGAGTGCAAGTGAGGATAAATAGGAACTGACAAAGAAATCTAAAGCCGAGGCAACTCAGCTGAGAGCCAGCAAGCACAAAACGAGGAGCATAAATAAAGTGATATGTCAAATACAAATCAAGCCGATGAGTAAGAGAAGGACTCCCTTCTAAATCATAAAAAGTAGAAGTTCTTTAGGAAGAAACATTTGCCAACTATATAATGATTTTCTCTTAAAAAATAGCCATAAGAAATATGCCTGCAACAAAATACCATCCAGGGGAAAAGCAGTGGGAAGTGGAAATCTTTCACCGCACAGTGGGATTTATATGAACAACCACAGAAAAAAAGCCTACATAGCCATGAAGGACTCTGATAGATACAGCACCTTGAAAATTATTTCAGAATTAACTCTCAACTGCATGGAACTGAAATATTTAACCCCACTAGATTACCAATTTCTTTCACCACCAACTATAGAGATGGTTTTAGAACAACACTGTACATCTGTAGACATCAGTTTCCTGCCTATAAAACTAATAGTTTGAATATGGTCATTTTCAATATACTCTCTGGAAAAATATTGTGACAGTATTACAGTAAGTAAATTATTATTTCACACTTTATTTGTTTTGGGAATTTAGATATAATTTCAAATGTAAAATTATGCTTTTAATTCATTAAGCATTCAAATTATGCCATTAATTTGTGTCAATAATCCTGAATATTTTAAATAAGATTTCTAAACTGCTGGGACTAGATGCCAATCCATTAAATTTCATATAAATCAAGAAATCTTCATAATTTAGAGGTTAATTCTATATTGTTAAAAATGTAAGTAAAGTCTCTATTCTTAGTAGCAGAATACTAATAAATATAAATAAACTGATCTGAAGGAGAATATCAGTGAGTCTATCCCTATTACCAAGCACTAGATCAGTCATTACAAAAGCATATACATCACATTGATTTGATTGAGAGTTTGGGTTCAACAGCATCGACAGCAGATCATTTTCTCCTAAATGTCAGTATGAATAACTCTGATCTGGGGCATCTGTCTTTGTTTAGGCTTTTGCATTCCTTCCTTAGCTAACAGAAAATTATTCAATATTAATGAACAAGACATTAGGTGTTGAAAGTGTATTACTCTATCTCACAAGTTATCTTTACTGAGTATAAATCCAAAATCCTTTTGCTGTAAGAACAGGTAAGGCATAGATTCCATCCTATTCCCCATTTGATGAATCTTCACATCTCAGGAAAACTGATTTAATGATGTACGCCATGTTGACCTTCTTCAGTCCTCTGTGTCTGAATATCTATTCTCTGCAAGTGTTTTCTGCCTGTCTCAAATACAATATTAGCTCTTGACTTCTTCAATATAACACAGTATTTATAATATATTTTTATATATTTATAATATAAATATATAATTTATAATATAAAACAGTATTTCCATATAATGCATTTTGAGTAATAGCTTCCCCCAAAGTCTCCCAGATCCTCCCAACTTCCCCATCCACACAAATATACACATTAGGTCTTTTCTCTCTTCATTATTTTTTATTAAAATAGATTATTCTTCCATACAGTACTTCCCCATCACAATTTCCCCTCCCTCCACTCCTCTCTGCCTCTTCCCAACCTCCTCACTCCTCTAAAGTCACTCCCCCTACATATCCCTTATGAATGGGCTAGACCTTCCAGAAATCACAACCAAACAGGACAAATCGAGATACAATAAAACAAAGGAAAAGCCCTTAGATCTAAGCTATACAAGCCACCCAGTAGGAGGAACAGAGTCAGAGATACACCTTTTCCCATTGTCAGGTGTCCCAAAAAACCACCAAGCCAACAACCATAGCGTATGTACAGTGGACCTGATGCAGATCCCTGATCACTCTGTTCTTGCTGCATCAGTCTCTGTGAGCCCCTGTGAGCTGAGCCCTATGTAGCTGATTCTGTGGGCCATGTTCACCTCTTGACTTACCTCCCATCTGAATCCTAATCCACACATCACTTTTTAAAGAGCTTCATTTTAGCTCACCTAAGTGTCTCACACATCTTTAGTCACACAGCTAAACAAACCAGAGGCATGTTTGCAACACTGCATGGAGGAGGATTTTGAAATGTGCAGTTGAAGGGCTTTGTTGTTCTCTGGATATGAAGAGGGATGTAAACTGTGAGAGAAAACTGAAGGAGAAGGAAGAATTTGGAATATGACAGGGACACTCCTTGTTTTTGCAGTACCAGATTCTTCCTTGCTGTACCCAGGTAAAATGAAGACCTTTCAGGAAGGTTTAAACCATGATGATGTTTCAATTTCATTTCTGAGCACAGTATACATGTACACCTGTTCTTGTTCTCTCCTTCCACCATGCCCAGGGGACCAAATAGGCCATATAAATTACCTTGTCATTTAATTTTGTGAATTACTTATGTTTTCTAAGCAGTATTTTTTTGTCAGATTTTTTGATTGTAGGGAGCTGCGTAGTTCCGCGCCTTAAAGATGGCGCTGGTTTCCGCTTTCCACCTTCCTGAAGGTGAGGGCTCCCTGGCACAAACAACTCCATATATGGCTAAGGCTAAAGATCTGACTTGCTTCTGCATATCTGGACCTATCTGCATTCCCCATGTAGCATGGCAGGGTTGGCTACCCAGAGGGTATTTAAGCTATCGATTGGCTTTCCCCAGGGCAAGAGGTCAGAAGATTGTTCATGGTTCCTGAATAAACCACAGAAAGAAGAGTCCGGTGTTGCATCTTCCTTGCTGGCGAGGCAGATGAGACATTTGATGGCTTATCTTTTCATTCTTTTTCATGAGTAATCAAAAGGAAAAATTGCTATTTTCTACCTTTTAAAAAATTTCCTTATTTTTGAACAATATATGAGTATTGTGTAAATTATGTATATATATAATTTTATACACACGTATCTTGCATCCTGATCGCCTTCAGCCTTACTTATGCTTTCATTTCTATCCCGCTTTTATTATCAACCCTCTCAGGCAAAAATGTCTTTTCCTATCCACATACATATCTCTATATTTTGTGACCTATTGAGTTTAAGCAAGACTGTTTATATAACTACAAATTTGTGACTATTTATTGGAACACAATGATCTCATTCCGGGGTACACAACTGAAGACAATGTCTTCTCCTTCAGAATCCATTAGTTCCTCATAGTTTAGGTGGAGAGGTGAGGTCACAGACTATATCACACACACACACACACACACACACACACACACACACACACACACACTACTAGTCCTATTGCAGCTGCTGTGAGATCACAATTGTACTGGTAATGTCTATAAGGCAGAATTTCATAGTACTTCTCCATTCATTTATATGTTGCACTTAGATTCTTCTCTCTTTTCTTCATGTTCCCCGAGTCTTAGAGGACATAGTTTGGTCTGTTGGGAGCTGAGTGGAGAGCTTCAAATATTCTCAGCACCTTGATCAACTCTGTGTCTCTACCTTTCCTGTATTTCAGCTCAAACAAAGCTTCTTTAATGGAAACTAACTGCTCTTGTATTTATGAGCATCAGCATGGGTGGGAGGTCATATTATACCACTCCAAACTTTATGGGGAAAAATTTAAGTCGCATAGTTGATCACCCCAAATGCACAGGCTTCCTGAAAAGTTGAGTCATGTATTGTTCCAATTTTACTCTTGACTCACTTTGGGTAATACTTGGAGCAATGGTAATGGGTCAATGAACAATGTTTGATATAAATCAAAGATGTTAAAATATTTTAAAAAGATAAATTGCAAGCAGGTGAAAGAGATAACTGTCTCCAGGTTTTATCACTAACCCTGCAACCAACTGAACTCTGTCTCTCCATTAAAATAAGTCTGTTCCATTTCTACTCAGCTAATTGTTTCATTCTTCCAAAAAGATAAAAATGAACCTGCTTTGGCACAAGTTAAGGTGATCATCAAGATTTGCCTGTGCAAGGATGAATTTATTTTTTATAACTATTTTTATTTTCAGTAAAACAATCCCATGGGATACATTATAAATGCTTTTGTCATAGTAATTAAATTATTTGTTTAGTTCTATATTTGAATCTGGAATGTTTTGATAGTAGCAGGCTTTATCCTGTCATTCTGTGTATATCATCAATTCTACGTTGAATCTCAAGGGTGTTCCTGTTTTCTTTATTATACATTGAAATATGGATTTCCATAAATATGAAGGTCAGAAGAGAGACTTTCAATATTAACTTGCTTCACATTTATTGAAATTATTTTTATTTTTTTTAAATTTCCCTTAAACTCTCTACGAAGATTTTATTGCAGCATAAAATGTGAAAGAAATACTCCTGCATCTGCCAATGTTTATAAAACGTGCATGCTTGGATATTCATTAGGATTTGGATCTTTCTGTATATCTCTTGGCAGACTAGCCAAAAAAAAGTAGAGAAAAGAAAAGGTTGGCTATCTTTTTCTTCTGTTTTTTTGTTTGTTTGTTTATTGACTTGTTATTTGGTGATTGAGATAAACATAATAAAACAAGAAAATCCAAGCTATTAGAAAATAGGAAGATAAGGTGTCCAGTATACATAGGATAAAAATTATTATTGAAACAATCTATTGAATTAAGCCTTTCCTTAGGAAATGTTACTATGGTGTCCAATTTAATAGAAATCTATTTAGAATCCAGACTAGTCATTACTCAAGAAATTTAGACAGTTGATTAGATCTGGTAATATGACCTAAATATCCAGAATTTATCAGTAGTAAATTCAAAAGACTTATCTAAATTTTCTCATTATTACGGAAGACAAAATATAAAAAGTCTAAGGAGAAATACAATTTTCAAAATGGAAGTTTATGTACACACTGTGTTATGTATGTATTTTAGCAGTGATCTGGCTCATGCATAATAATTTCACCTTGAAAGCCAACTAATTCCATTACTTCGATGTGAATTTAATGGTTTATCTTACTGTATAAATCATAAGATTATATTAAGTTAAATTTTTAATGATTATTTATTAAGATGACTTTATGACTCAATAGAAGATTTGGATCACTTTTTACAGATATGACCCTATTTCGAAAAGTTATAGGTTACAACTCCATTATGTAAAATATTTAGGGATTTATTATACGTGCTGAATAATATAAACATTGCTCTTTAAATGTTTGTATAAAGTGTGTGAACATGTAATTGCACACATATCTGTGGTTGTCTGTGTACATATTTGCACATATAAGTTTAGGGATACCGGTGCCATAGCATAGGTGGAGGTCAGAGGTTAAACTAATTTTATATTGTTTTGTAAAACTTTGAGAAGGAATTTGTTATTGTGTACTGCTTCATATCAATGTTAGCTGCCATCTCCAACTTTCAATCACTGTAAAAGCACTGGAGTTACAGGTAAATGCTACCAAACTACATCTGACTTTTGTGTTGGTTGTGGGAGTTTAGACTCAGATCCTTATATTAACATGGCAAACACTTTATATAAAGAGTCATCTACCTAATCCTAAAATAGGTACTTTTTGTCATCTGGTTGTAAGCCTTATTCTTTAATGGCTAAGACTATAGCCACAAACCACTCTTTTAAGTGAGATCCTCATTCTGGCTCTCAGTGTCTCCTTCACTCACCTCTTTTTTATTGATTTTATTGAGCTCTACATTTTCCTCTGCTCCACTCTCTTTCTCTCCCCTCCCCTTCAACCCTCTCATATAGATCCCATGCTCTCAATTTACTCAAGAGCTCATGTCTTTTCTACTTTCCATGTAGATTAGATCCTTGTATGTTTCTCTTAGGTTTCCCATTGTTGTCTAGGTTCTCTGGGATTCTGAATTGTAGTCTGGCTTTCTTTGCTTTATGTCTAAAAGTCACTTATAAGTGAATATATATGATATTTGTATTTCTGGGTCTGGGTTACCTCACTCAATATAATGTTTTCTAGATATACCCATTTGCCTGCAAAATTCAAGCTGTCATTATTTATTTTTTCACTGTGCAGTACTCCATTGTGTAAATGTCACATATTTTCCTCATCCAATTTTTGATCGAGGAGAGTTTAGGCTGTTTTCAGGTTCTGACTATGACAAATAGTTGAGCACATGTCCTTGTGGTACTATTGCTTAGCTCACCTCTTAAACATCCCCTTTACACAGAAGAGCCATTTCTCCACTCTTGATTTCTGTCATGATGAAAACAGGAAGTGTACTGTGAGATTGTATTTCCAAGACTCCCATAAAGTCTTATCAGTATTACTGACTAAAAAAGACATAAACAAAGAAGACTCCAGTAAACATGCAACCAAAAATGGGGGAAACTTGGGCTTTCAAGCATAGATAAAGAACTGCCCACAAATAAGGAATGCTGAGATCTCGAAAGAGTGGGAAAAAAAACTTTCCCAAGGATGAGCCCTCAGATGGTTACCATTATGTGCAATGAGTAAAATATTTATGTTCTTATAAACATATACATACTTTTGTATATCACCAATTAAAAAATTGATGTCTTTAATTAAAGAGAGAACAAGAGAAAAAAGGGTTGTTCATAGGAAATGTTGGAGAGAGGAAAGGATAGGGGTAATTATGAAGTTATATTTCATTTTCAAAAATTAAAAAAATAATTGTATCTTTCTATTCAAATTACTTGGCAAGTCAGACAGATGGTGTTTTAGTATCTTATACTTTTCTTGTGATTTTAAAAAAGTGTGGTTGATGATTCAGAATTAGTAAAAAACTGATAGAGAAAAAAAGAAAAGCATAAAGTAGAAACCAATGGAAATATCTATGCAGCAATCAGAAAGCAAATGTGACATCTCTAAATACTGTAAAATTGTAAATTAAAGATATTAGTCTTTATACAGATGAATAATATTGAAACTGATGGTTAGACTATTCAAAACTCATACAATTAAAAGGGAAAACAAAAGATATCAAAATAGTATAAAATATTGTATAGAACTTTATGCCATTACATTAGGATATTAACTGAACAGACCCCATACAGTGAAAAACTGAGTCATGAAAAAGTTGAAAATTGACACTCAGATCATAAACCTAAAAAAAAACTAATTGAATAAAATATCTGGATAAACAGAGGAAATCTTTGCAGTCTTTACATATCCCATGTAATGGCATAAATATAACCCCTCAAAGAAAAAAGATGTTTTAGAAGTTAAAAACAATTTTGTATTCAAAAAGTCTCACTAACAATAAAGAAAAATTATTTATAGTTTTGAAGGAACCATTTTCAAATCTCATAAATAATGAATGATTCAAATCCATAATATATAATAACTTTTAAGTTTGAGTAAGACAATTAGAAAAAGTCAGCAAAATTTATGAATAAAACTTTAGGGGGACTACTTCCCACTTTCTCTTCTATCAGGTTCAAAGTGGACGGATTAATGTTGATGTCTTTAATCCATTTGGACTTGATTTTTGTGCATGGTGATAGATATGGATCTACTTTCATTTTTTTTACAGGTTGACATCCAGTTATGCCAGCACCATTTGTTAAAGATGCTTTCCTTCTTCCATTGTATACCTTTAGCTCCCTTGTCGAAAATTAGGTGTTCATAAGTTTGTGGGTTAATATCTGGGTCTTCTATTCGATTCCATAGGTCGACTTCTCTGTTCTTATGCCAATACCAAGCTGTTTTCAATACTGTAGCTCTATAATAGAGTTTGAAGTCAGGGATGGTAATGCCTCCAGAAGTTCTTTTATTATATAAGATTGTTTTGGCTATCCTGGGTTTTTTGTTTTGCCATATAAACTTGATTATTGTTCTCTCAAGGTCTGTGAAGAAGTTTGATGGGATTTTGATGGGGATTGCATTGAATCTATAGATTGCTTTTGGTAGAATTGCCATTTTTACTATGTTGATTCTCCCAATCCAAGAGCAGGGGAGGTCTTTCCATTTTCTGGTATCCTCCTCAATTTCTTTCTTCAAAGACTTAAAGTTTTTGTCAAATAAGTCTTTCACTTCCTTGGTTAGAGTAACCCCAAGATATTTTATGCTATTTGTGGCTATCATGAAAGGTGATGCTTCTCTGATTTCCCTCTCTGCTTCTTTATCCTTTGTGTATAGGAGGGCCACTGATTTTTTGGAGTTGATCTTGTATCCTGCCACGTTACTAAAGGTGTTTATCAGCTGTAGGCACAGGAGGCCTCTTCCTAAGCAGGACCCCAGCAGCACAGACAATAAGAGAAACAATGAATAAATGGGATCTACTGAAACTGGGAAGCTTCTGTAAAGCAAAGGACACTGTCAGTAGGACAAAAAGGCTGCCTTCTGACTGGGAGAAGATCTTCACCAACCCCTCATCAGACAAAGGTCTGATCTCCAAAATATACAAAGAACTCAAGAAACTAGGCACTAAAACTCTAATTAACCCAATTAAAAAATGGGGTACTGAACTTAACAGAGAATTCACAACAGATGAACTTCGAATGGCCAGAAGACACTTAAGGTCATGCTCAACCTCCTTAGCGATCAGGGAAATGCAAATCAAAACCACTTTGAGATACCATCTTACACCTGTCAGAATAGCTAAAGTCAAAAACACCAATGATATCCTATGCTGGAGAGGATGTGGGGTGAGGGGAACACTCATCCATTGTTGGTGGGAATGCAAACTCGTGCAGCCACTGTGGAAATCAGTGTGGCGGTTTCTCAGGAAACTGGGAGTCAACCTCCCTCAGGACCCAGCAATTCCACTCTTGGGAATATACCCTAAAGATTCCCGATCATACTACAAAAGCATTTGTTCTACTATGTTCATAGCAGCACTATTTGTAATAGCCAGAACCTGGAAACAGCCTAGGTGCCCCTCAATAGAAGAATGGTTAAAAAAGGTGTGGAACATATACACATTAGAGTTTTACTCAGCGGTAAAAAACAATGACATCTTGAATTTTGCATGCAAATGGATGGAAATAGAAAACGCTTTACTGAGTGAGGTAAGCCAGACCCAAAAAGAGGAACACGGTATGTATTCACTCATAAGTGGATTCTAACCATAATTAAAGGTCTTTGAGCCTATTATTCGTGATCCTAGAGAAGCTAAATAAGAAGATGAACCTGATGAAGATTATTTAGCTATCCACCAGGAGGTAGGAAATAGACAAGAGTCCCAGGTAACCTCGGGTGCATGGGGGGGAGGGAGGGTCGATGGAAGGGGAGAAGGTTAGAGAGAAGGGAGTAGGGGAAGAAAGGGGAAAGCTTGGTGGCCTGGGATGGGGGGGGGGAGGGAGGAAGGATGAACAAGGGATCAGGGAAGATTATATTTCAACTAAGGGACCCATTTTAGGGTTTACAGGAGACTTGATTATATATGGGACCCCAGGTCCAAGGAGAGATCCCCCAGATTGCTCTCTGGACAGAGGAGTGGGTGCCTGAATCGGCCGTGGCCCATGTCCATACTGATGTATATTTTGCTTATCACCATAGATCCTGCATCTGACGAAGGACGGCGATACAGTCGGAGACCCACATTGCAGCACGGGACTGAGCCCCCCGAGGTCCAAGTGAGGAGCAGAACGAGGAAGAACATGAAAAACGAAAACAGTACTGCGAGGGATGCTATCACCCACTGATACAAGGGAACGGATCTGATGAGAGTTTACCAAGGCCAGTTGGACTGGGACTGAAAGAGGACGTGATCCAACCAGACTCTCCGAATTTGGCCGGATTCTCTGACTGTGGCTGACCCGAAGTCTTTCTGAAAGGCCATTGACTATGACACTGGGACCTGTTTCCTCTACATATAATGGATTTTGGGGATCCAGTCTGTTTGGACACTCACCTTCCTGGACCTGGAGGGAGGGGGAAGGAACTGGAACTTCCCACAGGGCAGGAAACCCTGACTGCCCTGGGGGACAAAGAGGGAGGAGGAGGGGGAGGAGGGGGAGTGGGAGGGTGTTGGGAGGGGGGGGTGGAAATGGAAACTTTTATAATTTAATAAAATTTACTAAAAAAAAAAAACTTTAGGGGGAGATAAGAGCAGTAAAATTATACAAATATCTTGTAATCTTGAAAATAAAATAAAATACAATGTCAAATAAGACTGTGTCTTCCATGTACAATAAAGGAACTTCCAGATGCATCACCATCCCTGACATCAGGCTCTATGACAGAGGTACAGTAATGAACACAGCTTGGTATTGGCATAAAAGCTGAAAGATTGATCAATGGAATTGAATCAAAGACCTGGATATTAATTCACATACCTATGAACACCCAATTTTTGACAAAGAAACTAAAATTATACAATGAAAAAAAGAAAGTATCTTCAACAAATGGTGTTGGCATAACTGGATGTCAAATGTAGAAGGATGAAAATAGATCCATATCTATTGTTACGCACAAAACGGAAGTCCAAATGGATTGAAGACTTCAATATAAATCCAACCACACTGAATCTGGTATAAGAGAAAGTGGGAAGTAGTCTTCAAGGCATGGGCACAGGAGACCACTTCCTAAACATAATTCCAGTATCACAGACACTGAGAGCAACAATAAATAAATGGAATATTCTTAAACTGAAAAGCTAAAGCAAAGGACACTGTCAATAAGACAAAAAGGCAGCCTACTGAATGGGAAAAAATCTTCACCAATCCCACATCAGACGAAGGATTGATCTACAAAACATATAAAGAACAAGAATTTAGACATTAAAATTCTAAATAACCCAATTAAAAAATGGGATACAGAACTAAAGAAAGAGTTCTGAACAAAAGAATCTCAAATGGCCAAAAGATACTTAAGGAAATGTTCAACATCCTTAGCCATCAGGGAAATGCATATCAAAGCAACTCAAAGGTACCATCTTACACCTGTAAGAATGACTAAGATCCAAAATACCACTGATAGCTTATGCTGGAGAGAATGTGGAGTAAGCAGAACACTCGCCCATTGCTGGTGGGAATGTAAACATGTACAACTACTTTGCAAATCATTATGGTAGTTTCTCAGAAAATTGGAGATCAGTCTACTTCAGGATCCAGTAACACCACTCTTGGGCATGCACCCAAAATATGCTCAATCATACTATAAAGGCATTTGTTCAACTATGTTCATAGCAGCATTATTTGTAATAGGCAGAACCTGGAAACAACCTACATGCCCCTAACCCAAGAATGAATAAAGAAAATATGACACATTTACACATTAGAGTACTACCCAGTGGTTAAAATAAAATGACATCTTGAATTTTGCATCCAAATGGATGGAATTAGAAAACACTATCCTAAGTAAGGTAACCTAGACCCCAAAAGATAAATATGGTATGTACTAACTCATAAATGGATAATAGCTATAAGCAAAGGACATTGAGCCTATAGTTCATGATCCTAGAGAAGCTAAATAATAAGTTGAACCCAAAGAAAAACATATATAGATTCACCTGGAAATTGGAAACAGACAAGATCGCCTAACAAAATTGGGAGCATGGGTGTGGGGGAGAGGGAAGGAAGAAGAGAAGGGGAAGAGGAGAGGAGAAGGGGAGGGGTGAGAAGAACTTGAGGGAATGGGATAGTTGAGACAGAGGAAGGACATAGACGAGAGCAAGGAAAGAGATATCTTGCTTGAGGGAGCCATTATATGATTAGAAGAAACCTGGCTCTCGAGAAATCTCAGGAATCCACAAGGCTGACTCCGACTAAGACCCTAAGCAATAGAGAGGGGGCTCGATCTTGATTTGCCCTGTAGTCAGACTGAAGAATATCTTAAATGTCACCATAGAACTTTCATCCAGCAACTGATGGAAACAGAGGCAGAAACCTGCATCGGAGCACTTGACTGAGCTCCCAATGTCCAGCTGAAGACTGGGACGAATGAGAATATGAGCAAAGAGGTCAAGATCAGGATGGACTCACCCACTGAAACAGTTTACCTGAACTACTACTAGGAGCTCACCAACTTCAGCCTGGGAAGAAACAAGCATAGGACCAAACTAGTTCTTCTGAATGTGGTTAACAGTTGAATTGCTGGGGCAGACTGAGGGGCCACTGGCAAAGGCACCAGGATTAATCCCTACTTCATGTAATGGCTCTTTGGGAATCTATTCTCTTTAGATGTATACCTTGCTCAGCCTAGATATACTAGGGAGGGCCTTGAACTCTCCACTAAGTAATGTGCTTTACCCTCTATAAGGATTGGATGGGAGTAGGGTAGGTGGGTGTAATGTGGGGAATGGTAGGAGGAAAGGGAGTGGGAACTTGAATTAATATTTTTTAAAAATCTAATAAAATTAAAAATAAAAAAATATGAAACAAGTAAAAGACTATATGTTCCATATCGATATCTGAGAGGAATATCAAAATAAATTCTATGACAATTCTATACAGTCTGTCTAATGATAAAATAATGTCTATTGGGAAGACCTTACAGCTTCTTGAGTATCTGATGTGTGTCAAAAGTAATAAAAGCACCTGAGCAGGTCACAGGTCTAGGCATAACGAGGTGTCAGATTTTAGGGGGAAGGAAAGATCTTTGAACAGATGCAGCAATAACTACAATCTTTAGGTATAAACTGCAAATTTTTATTGGTGCCAGGTAAAGAAAACATTCCCTGTGTTACTTCTCTTCTCAAAAATTGTAATCACATCACCTGTTGTGTGTATGTGAGTGTGTGCCTATGTATGTGTATGTGCAGCATACTTGTGTGTGCATGTGTGTGTGTGTGTTTATGTGTGCGAGGTGTAAGAGTCAATTCCCTTTGGCAATACATGTGCATCAAGCTGTTCCAGCACCACGTGTGCAGACTAGCCTGTCTCTATTAAACAGTCTTTATCAAAAGTCAGTAGATTACACTATTGAATCTGCTTGGATCTGACTCTTTAAATTATTATTATTAAAATGCCTCCTATCCATGCATTGCTGTACTCCATGAATTTCCTTTTCTATTCATTTTCCTATTCTACTAGCCTTGATGAATGCAATTGTACAGTAATTTTAGCAAGTAGGTAGCACCCAGAATCCAAATGCAAAATTAGTTAGATACTCTGAATTGTTTACTTTCCCACAAAGACTTTAGGATTCACCTATGAGTATGGAGAGAAAAAGAGTATAAGTTGTTATTACATCTATCTGTCTGTCTGTCTGTCTATCCATTCATCTATCTGTCAATCATTTATTTGCTTGTTTATTTATTTATAATAAATTTATTTATTTATAAATTTATTTGTACATAGAGTAGTGTGTATGTGTCTGTCTTTCTGATCATATATGTATGGTTTCACATGTGTGGGCACAATACAGTATATCTTTGATGGTCAAGGATTACTTGCTAGATTAGGTTGTCTCAATCATGTGGGTCCTGGGAATGGGTCCTCAGTTTGTTTGATTTATTAACAAGCACCTTTACCATAGAGCCATCTTGCCACAAGAATCTTTTACAGACCACTGATTCATTTCACTGAACACTTATAAGTAAAGAAGTATGGACTAAAGGGTTTTCTGTGTGACTCATCATGTCACACTACAGCTTTTGTGCCAAGAATGTTTGCTAGTTGGTTGGTTGACTTTTGTTTTTTGTTTTTCCTTTAAGCTATATTTTAATTTGAAGGAAGGATGGAAGGACAGAGAGTGGATATGAAGGCACAGGTAGATGAATGGGATCAGGACACACGCTGTGATAATTACAACGAATCAATAAAAAGCTTTTAAAAAGATGTGTTTTTTTTTTATTTGATGACACCAAATTTGCACACTAAGTTAGGATAAATCATTTCTCTTATTTATTAAAATTTTTGTTATTTGTATCCTCAATATTTATATGTTTTTCTTGTATAGCATTTGTACATAATTTGTTATATTTTATGAATATTGTTTTATGAAGTTTTAAAGCAAACGGCATTGTGTTCTCAATTTTCATTTGTTCATCAATAGTCCATGAGAAGGCATTGACACTGGGTGCAAACATGCACACGAAGCCTGATGTAATCAATTAAAGACTGTTGTCATTTTTTTGTGTGTTCTTTTGGTTTCTCAACTAGGAATTACATGCTCTTTTAACACTGAAATTTTTATTTCTTCGTTTTCAAAATTTCATGCCTTTTTTATGACAATCAAATCTCAGACATGCTAAGTAAGTGCTCTACAATTGAGCCACATAACCAGCATTGAATTTTACTAATTTTTTTAATCAGGAGTATTCAAGATCCCATGGGTTTTCTTCTTTATGCTGTTGATATGAACAGTTTTATTCCTTTGTTTTTAATTTTGATCAAGGCATGCAACATTCTTTAGGTCATTGTACATTCTTTCTTTCTGTCAACTTTTATAGGGAGACTTAGTAGGTCCACAATGAGACAGAGTCAATAAAAATTATAAGACTATCATTAAGTTGGAGTAATGGAATTCCAAGATCCAGCAATGAACAGTGTGTCTTAATGAAATTAAAAATTATTTCTCTTTCATTCAGCTCAAACCAGTGATATTATCTCAAGAAACTAGAGTATAAATTAGAAAAATCACAAAGTGAGCTGTTTAAATGAAGTTTCTGAGTCCACAGAAAGTAAAAAAAAAAAAAAAATACTTGTGTAAAAGAGCAAAATACTTCTGGGTAGTTTTACATGGCATTTTGTATCTATTGAATACTCTGGGCAATGGTCTTAATATGTGTTTACAGATAATAAGAAAATACTTAGCAGAGGTTATGGCACAAGGGATACAAAATCCACAGAAGTTGTATGTTTTTGCTGTTTATTTGGGTCTAAAATTAAAGCGAATGAGAAAAGCCTCCATTCATTCAAAATTTATTCATACACCACTTCAGAGCTAACACAGCCTTCAATTTAGTTTCCCATTTAATGAAAGAATTCTTTACACAATATTCTTTAGTAATGACCCTCAAGCCTTCAGTGAAGATTGCAGCATCTGAAATATGCCCTCTCAGCTCTATTGAGAAATTATTTCAGAGACTGCCTAAGAGAACTTAATGCATTGTTTTTGCTTAATCATTGCTATAATTCTCTAAGGAAGTTAGCATTGACCCTATGTGCTTAGCAACAAAAAAGTATTGGTCCAAAACTGGAAAGAGGAAGGGAGAGAGAAGGAATGAGAGGGAAAGCTAGAGGGAACTATGCACGTAACAGGAAAAGCATAGCAGACAACTGAGTTGAAACCCTGATGTTGATCCTGTAATCTCCTTTTTTTATAGATTTAGATCTAAAATAGTGGAAGCTGACATTTAAAATGGGAGAACTGACTAATGTCTGCATAGAAGCTGTTTGACTTGTAGATCTTCTGCTTACTTTGACAGAAGGGTTGTTGAATATCTATGGACGTATTGAATCAGGAGAGATTTAGTTTTGTGTATATATGCTATAACCTAGGGTTAAGTTATATTTCTATTTAATACTATTTGTGAGTGTGTATTTGTGCATGTGCATGTGTGTTCATGTGCATATATGTGTGTATCCATGTCTAGAAGTCAGAAGAGGGCAGAGGTTTACTCTTTCTTTCCATCATAGCTTCCAGAGATTGAACTGAGATTGTCACTCTTATGTGGCAAGTACTTTTGCCCAATAAGTTATTGACCCTCTAAATGAGCTATAAAACTAGATCAAAGTATTAAATTATGTCTGGGACAAAAATGAGAACAAATGAATTTCTGTCTACTGGAAAGACTACACACCACCATTTATTTGTGATTTTCAAAAGAATCAGAGAATGAAAGTCATCCAAATAATAGTGTGAATGACTACCTACCATACCGTGTTAAAACATAACAGAGACTAAATTTCACTGATGCACAATGAAACAGGCAGGTCAATCATTGCTCCTTTAAATTACAAGTAACAATGAATAGTCAAGTATACAAAGTAGTTGAGGAAGGTATCTACTGTGTAAGCCATAGATGAAACCAAAAGCCCTCCATGCAGAAGCATACATAATACAGCAGAAAACATTCCATTGAAAAATTGGAATGTTAAATTGAAAAAAAAAAACAATCTCTGAATGCTATTGTAAAAGACAGAAACACCAAAAGTGATAGGCAGAAAACTAATTGTAGAATATTAATTCTGGAAGGTCAAATAAAAAAAACAACTTTGACAGCAACTCATATTAAAAAACAATAGTATTTCAGAATTTGCATTTGACCTTCAGTGTCTTAAAATATTTATGAAATATTTTTCCTTAGAGTAAGGGGTTATGGGTATTAGATTCCTAATGTGTGTTCAATATGAATGACATGGACTTTAATGGATACTTCCAAAGAGTAATATATAAAGCCAGACACATCACAGACATAACCATTAACTGAGAGATCAGAAAACACAAAATCATTTAACATGTCCATAATCAAAATGTTTGAGAGGCTAAAGCAGGATGGTTGCTATGTGTTTTTGAGATCAACTGCTCTACATGACTAGTTCCAGGCCAGCCTGTGCTAGAGTTGTGGTAGTGAACATAGGCTTCGATCTCCAGCCAAGTGTCTGCCCACAGGGTCCACAGGGTTAGATAAGCCTGCAGAGGAACTCAGATGAAGCTGAGTTCTATCTATCTATCTATCTATCTATCTGTCTGTCTGTCTGTCTGTCTGTCTGTCTGTCTATCTATCTATCTATCTACCTACCTATCTATCACTGCTGATCTAGCTCATGAACTGCCTCATTTTCATTGTTATTAATGTTATAGTGTTATATAAGTGATGTTGGGTCACCTCATATCAGTACTCTTGGCTCAACATCATTGACTCTTAATTGAATTTTTCACTAAAACCACCAGCTAGATTTTTAAACCTAATGGCATTCCCTACATATGTCTTTTCTTTTTATTCTTAATATCTAGGACCATTTAATAGCCTGTAATTTTAAGGATATGTTAATAATCCTTTTTCAGGATTAGTTCACAGGGATGGGAAGGTCTTTGAAGTTTCTTTATTTCAGCCTTTTGGAAAAGTAACTGCCATAAATCAGACACTAAATCATGTTTGGTATGGAGAAATCATAGAAAATCTACATGTTTGCAGGAAGAAAAGTTAAGCATTCAAAATGCTAAGTACATTCTAAACATTAACACCAAAAGCTGCAAACCCCTGGAAAAATAAATCAAAGTTTGCACTGATGCGAATGCATAAAAGTTAAAAATTATTTAATAAAAAGCCAGAGACGAAATAATATAATAAGGGCATGTACTTTCTCTGGCAGGCAAGCTTCCTCGCTGCATGTATTATTCCTTAGATTCTGAGAGACGGGGTTCATCAAAGGAGTGGGATAAAATGAGGCATCATATCCATGGGACCGAATAATAAGGAATGCAATTTGAGAGGAGTAAATACATTCACAAAGCAGTGTTGAAACAACACCCACAGCAACAGCTATGCAGACAGCATGAAAGGCAACCTGTCTAGATTGAAACTCAAAGATAGCACACTGGACTGAACCACGGATGTTTCTAAAGGCAACAGAAACAGAATTGCCTTATTAGCTGTTTTATATAACCTTTAAGAATTTTTCTTCATATTTGTGAAGAACAATTCAGAAATAAATTAGTAGTAAGCAACCACATAATATTTGAAATACAAGAAAATGATGGTGCTTCAATAATGTATTCAGAAAGAAAATGTAATTATAAAGTAACCTTAGTTTCATATAAAGTTTAGCAAAATAATGTATATATTATATATACACACGTATACACATACACACACATATATAAGTCACAGTAATATGACTTCTAATTTTTCCTTTAAGAACACAATACACTGTATGTCTCTGTGAACTGGAAAGATACACTATCAAATGAAAAACACAATGAAGATTGAATATTAAATATTAAATGACTACATTTTATATTTATTTTGTCATGTAAAAGAAAATATTTAGAAATTTACCTGAAAATTTTATTAAACTAACACTTTTACTTTTGTACAAAATTCACATAAATATAGGCATTAAAACTACTTAGTCTCTCACACATTGCTTTATGTTCCATGTAAAATAATTTAGTCATTTTCTTTTTACTGCTTACATTATGTACACTTTTTAAAACAGTTGTGTACACCAATATTTGACATTCATCTGATTATTTTCTTAAAGCACAAGTTAAAGAGAATGCTTGATAATTAAATTCATGTTTTAAAATATTTGATAAATAGCTAAAATTAGTATAAATTTTGAAGTACTATGCTCATGAGCAATTTTTCTCTTTCATGTTTATTGAATAGCAAGGGTCACTTTTCCTACTTGATAGTTTCTGTTTTAAATCCCTGCATACTTGTTTTTAGGTGACCACTCTTGATATAATCATCCCTTCTCATTTAGTAAGCTACTGAGAGTCTCTAGAACAAGCTAACACCACAAAGACTCTAAAATGTACACCTGACTGCAAAGACAAGCTCCCTTCTTTTCAGACTTTTTGTTTTGTTTTGTTTTTCGGGACAGAGTTTCTCTGTAGTTTTGGAGCCTGTCCTGGAACTAGCTCATGTAGAACCAGGCTGGCCTCAAACTCACAGAGATCCACCTGTCTCTGCCTCCCAAGTGCTAGGATTAAAGGCGTGCGCCACCACTGCTTGGTCCAGACTTTTTTCAGTCTGACTTAAAAACTTTTAGACTTATTTTTTATAAATCTCAAATATGACATCATTTAATTGCTTAAAATTCCTTGCAGGTTCCTAATTCTCCAGAAAATTCTCTAAACTTTTTAGGATAACACATATATTATCAGTATTAATATATACTCAAATATTTTCTTAGAGTATAAAATAATGCTAATGCAGCTTTGATTCAATTATTATATTTAACCAGGTTGGGGTTCTTTGTTGTTCCTTACACACCTGAAGCAATGATTAATCAATGATGAATAGATACATGGATGCAGGACCATAGAATGGCCAACCATGGAAATTAATTTATTTAGTTACCCTTTCATATTTTAGAATTATTGAAATTTCAAAGTAGTTTTAATTTTCATTCTCCCAATGTCTTATTATGTTAAAAAATTGGAATATTTTTAACTCTTTGCATTTCATCTTTTGATCTATTTCAATGTCCCAGTTTTGATTGGGTTGTTTCTTTCTTGATGTTTAGTTTTCTGAATTCCTTTTATGCTATAGATTCTAACCCTATATTAGATGAACAACAGGTTGCTCTTCACCTGAATTATGGTATACTTTGTTACAGAAACTTTTTAGTCTCATCAGGTCCCCTTTACTAAATATTGGTCTTAATACCTGTGCTATCAGCATCCTCACTGGCACTTTCAGGGACGGACACTGATAACTCATTCTCTTCTTTCTTCTCTATCACATTCAGATTATCAGATCTTATCCATAGGTCCTTTATCCATCTAGAGTTGAGCTTTTTTCAGGGTGAGAGATAAAGATCCATTTTCATCCTTCTACATGTACCTAGTTTGATTGACACCATTTGCGGAAGATATTGGTTTTCTTTTATCTCCAATGGGTATTTTTGGCCTTTTTGTTAAAGAAGAAGCTCTCCATGCTGTTCAGGGAGAAAAGTGACCACAGTTTTACCCAGATGTGAACCGTGAAAGCTGCAATAATGGCAGCCTAGTTAAATAATTATATGGTGTGATTATAACATCAACATTAGGAGAGCAATCAACTACATTTAATCAGATTTAAGGCCCAAACCAAAAGATGAAAATCATGTCTGCTACTGACACAGGGTCTATGAATGCATGGAAAGACAAATCACAGTCCTTAAGGGTGGAGCTCCTACAGCTATTCCTTAACATGGACATTCTTTTAAAATGGTTCCTCACATTGTCTCATTATAGCCTTAAATTGGTGTGTCTTCAGTTCCCATCAGAAAAGCTTCTATTTGTTGTGGATGATAATTATAATTAGCACAGAGACCCAGAGCTGGTCAATGTGCAGAGAACAAAAGACTGGAGAATGGAATACCTCTATCACATGTGCACCTAGGATGAAAGTTTGTGGAAATATCATAAAACAGAAGCAGTAGATGAAGACAAGGAAACAGTGTCTTCTGGAAATAGCAGGGCAAGTGCAAGTTCATACAAGTGACCTCAAAATTGTAAATGTATGTACAAGATCTGTGCAAGTTCAAGTCAAACAAAATCCCAACATGGAGAGGACGTGGGCATGAAATCACACCTCTAGCTGTGGAGCTACTAGCAAGTGGTAACTGCAAAGTGAAAGATACTATGGTTTTACTAGTGTATCATCTGATAGATAGATTTTGCTTCTATATGTCTATGATTATATGGGAACCACTAATTTGATTCAGTCAGCTAAGCAAAAACAAAAATATCTTTGTATGGAGGGTGTATGTGGTAGGAGATGGGGAAGGATAATTAATACAATCAAAACACAGTGAAAGAAAACTCTAAGAACTAATAAAATATTAATTCCACTAAAATACTTATAGACGTATTGGTATGTGTGTCAATAACACCTTTCAGTTCTAGAAACATAGTTCCTATTAGAACCAACAATTGACTTACATTTGTAGGGTTAATAACAGGGACATGTTAGGAGCATCAACAAATTAAAAGCAAAACATTGTTTTTTCGCTCTAAGAGTTTAGGTAATTGTGTACCAGTGTACTAACTTTCTAAGATACCAAAATAAAAGAGAAGAAGCCTGGACTTTTATTGTTATGGCTGACATAAAGGTACTAATGGTTAACAGTGAAGTCGAAAAATTTGAGTGCATTGAATACCTGGCTCTGGAGAGTTGTCAAATTGACTCTGATCACCATAGTTAGTGCCAAAGATCTTAGGAATTAGAAAAATTATAATTCACTCTTGGAACTATGAAGAAAATGAAAGATCCAGCTAAAAGGTAACTTAAGACTTGGGACTTGAAGAAAGTGAAGCAGAAAGCTAAAGGTCAGATAGAAGGATGTTAGGTACAGGGAACTGCTAATGATGCTTCCTTAGAAAACAAAATCTTTTGGCACATCTAAGACCAGAATGCACATTTTACATAGAGTTTTGTGTAAATAGAAAATCATGAGATCAAAAATTCTTCTAGCCAATATGAAATCAATAAATGGAATAATTTGAATATGAGCAGGTAACCAAGATAAATTTTACTATAATTCTTCACAAGTAGAGAATCCAATTATTGCTAGGTAATTAGGAGAACAGATATGTAACAAGACACACATACACATACATGTACATAAATATACATGTATACGCATGCACAAACACACACTCACTGTATTATCATGTTCTACTAGAAATAGTGGTTTATAGAATGTAAAACATAGAAGAACTTTATACTATGTTACAATGTTATTATAAGCACTCTCATCTTTATTTTATTATAGCTGTCTTGTACTTTGGGCACAAAATGTCGCCCTCATGATCCTGTGTTTGAATACTTAATCAGAGCAGGTAGAAACTACTTTAGAAGATTCTGAAAGCTGTAGAAGGCAGAGCCGTTGGAATAGGTACATCAGGAGGTGTGGGTTCTGAGTTTTCATAACCCATCCATATTTCCTATTGTCTCTCCTCTTGACTCTGAACACAATCTCACCTGATGCCTCCCATGGTGCCATAGTATAGCATCTGTTTTTAAACTCCATGTCAAAATAAGCCCGTCAGCTATTTCTCGCCAGGCATACTAGATCACAACAATAAGAAACATAACTAATACTCTGACTTCAAAAGTACCCAGACTTTGATATTTCCTTTCCTCACTGGATCTTTTCTGGTAATATTTAGAGGTAATTTAAATAAAAATGTAGGAAGAAAGTAAGAAATAATTAGAAAGAATTATATATGCAAACTTAGTGGTCAGTCTTCCCCTTTGGAAGTCAGAGTGATAATGATAGATCTTATTTGATATTCTGCATGGAGTCAGTAGAGAAGGAAAAAATCAAAAAGAACATTTTATAAGTGAATTATTTTGAGTTTGCTTATGAACTTAACAAATAAACAAGTTCCCCTGAGTGTAAATAACTCCAGTGTAAAGCAAAGGGAGAATAGGGGGATTAGGGTCCCCCCTGTGGAGAGTCTCAAAGTGGGATCCTCGGTGAATACTGGAGAGGTTTTAGAGTAATCTAGCTTGTATGTGTTTATTTTTAATTTGGAAGAATGATAATTCTCTGGGGTAGAAAAGACTTCTGAATGTGAAGATGTGTGATACTGTTTCAAAAGAAAACACTTGCAGCTAATAGTCTTCAAAATAAGAGTGTGATCTAGAGACAACCTCATGAGGAATGAATTACTATTGACATGTTTACTGTACATGTTTACTGTATTAATAACCATGGTGTCGCTTTAGTCAAGTGACTGTCATTTATATACACATGGAAATTGCTTTTTGAATGATGCTCAGTATTTGTAGGGAATTAGAAGACATTTACGGCTACACAGGAAACAATTTGCTGTTTTCTCAAAGCAAGAGCTATAAATAGACAGAGGATGTCAAACCTAGAGCCTCATAATATTTGTTTGTATGAAAGACATTAAAAAATTAGATGTATTGATGGTGAAGTAAATTTTCTCTATAAATAATGCCTGAATATTTAAATATTTGATCAAATTATAGAAAATGTATTAGTAAGTGCTCAACAAAAGTCTTATTTTATTCTTTAAAGTTATTTATTTACCTACTTCTGCAGAATAAATATGTGCCCATGAGGAGCTAAAGATATGGTGCAACAGTTAAAACACTTCCTGTTTTTTGCAGAGGACTGAATTCAGACCCCATTATCTACACAGTAGCTCAAAGACATCTGTAAGTCCAGTACCAGGGCATCTGATGCTATACCCTTCCTTCTGCAGAACCAGGCACTCAGGTGGTATATAGACAAACATACATAAAATTAAACACACACACAGAGATACACAAAATAGTAGAAAATGTGCCCATGAATAACATTGTTATAATGAAGTAATCGGGTACACAATATTGCTGTTTTGATTTTTAAGAATCAGAAATATCTTAAATCAAAGGATAATGAATAAAAGAGAGAAAAAAGGAAAATCCAAAAGTTTTATTTCTGGTTCTAATCTGTTCTACTGCTGAGTAATGAATGGATTCTAACTTTGGATTTACTTCCCAAAAAAGAAGATCATATTACTGGAAGTTCAATAGCTGAGGCAAGAAATTTCATTTGAACCCACATGGAAGCAAAACGTTGGCAACCATTCCTATTCCTCGGGCCAAAAGTTATTCTTAGTCAGATCCCACCACCGTCATAATCACTACGTAGGCCTGTCAAGAAGAGTTCTTAATGAAGCAAGAACCAAATGGTTGTATTTAGCTTCGAAATTTGGAGATTGTTTTTTCATATTCTATTTTAATGAAGGCTTCATTTAGGAACATAAAGTTTCCTCTCATTTCAAAGAAAATTTCAAACTCAGTTTTATCTAAAACTGAAGTAATTTTCAAAATATTTTGGGGCAAAATGAATCTTTAAAAAGAAGTATTTCCACACTATCCCGGAAGCCAACTAACAAGGTCTACAGCAGATTTAATTATACTTCTGTTTCCAAAAGTGGACAGCAGGAACAAAATCTTAATTGATTTTGAGCGAAAAAGAATTTGGAAAATTATGTGTTTAATTAGCTTTCCATGAAGTTTTAGCTCTTTTAAAGTTTAGATAGACTCTGTCAATCTCAATGAAACATGCAGAAATATGAGTTGAAATAAAGTCATTAAGTGAAGATACATCATAGAAAGAGGGAAGAGCCAAGAAGGGCAGGTGCAAACCATATGGTGTCTTTTAGAAGCTGGAGGGACAAGCTGGATTTTCAGGAGATAAGTTTGGAAATAGAGGCAAAGCCCAGATTGTGAGGTTTTGAATAAGTGCATCCTCTTTTAAATGCCAGTCACTGACTGCTGGGGAGTGTCTGGGAAAAGAATAATTGTTTGAATATGGTAGATTTAATCTGGTCACACTTGGGTAAGCTGATTTTGAATAGGGAACATACTAGACATAGGGAGATCAGTAAGAAGTTTTAATAATGGCCTGTAATAAGAACTGGGAAAATTACACTTAGAGTTCTCCTGTTGCCTTGTTTCTCTGGGGTCATGGACTGTTTGTCCTTTGCTTTACAGCTGGTATCCCTCTTAGGAGTGAGTACATACCATGTTTATCTGTCTAGGTCTGGGTTGCCTCAATCACGAGGGTTTTTTTAGTTCCATCCATTTGCCTGCAAATTTCAAAAGGTCATTGTTTTTTTAGCCACTGAGTAGTACTCCACTGTGTAAATGTACCACATTTTCTTTAATCATTCTTATGTTGAGGGGCATCTAGGTTGTTTCCAGTTCTGACTATTATGAATAATGCTGTTTTGAACATAACTGAGTAAATGGTATGAGTGCGCATCTTTTAAGTATACACCCAAAAGTGGTATTGATGGTCTTTGGAGCCCATTCCCTCTGGAGGAATAATTTGCTGTCTAGATACAGCAGGAAGGGTCTTGGTTCTGTCTCAAAATGATGTGCCAGACTTTGTTGACTCCTTATGGGAGACCTTACCTTCTATAAGGTGTAGTGGGAGCTGCAGGCATGTAGTGAGGAGCTGCGGGCAGGCCTGCTTTTCATCCTGCCCAGCTCCCTCACGACTAGCTTAGCCCTGGAAATAACAACACACAAATTGTATTCATTTAAACACTGCCTGGCCCATTATCTCTGGAGAGTTAGTTACTGGCTAACTCTCACATCTTGATTAACCCATTTCTAATAATATGTGTAGCACCACGAGGTGGTGGCTTACCTGGAAATATTCAGCATGTCTGACCTGGTGGCTGGCTCCATGGCGTCTACCTCATTGCCCTCTTCCTTCTGTTCTGTTTACTCTGCCTACCTAATTTTCTGTCCTATCAAAGGGCCAAGGCAGTTTCTTTATTAACCAATGAAAGTAACACATAGACAGAAGGCCTATCTACATCAATAAGGAGTTGATGGGAAGTGGAGGGAGGTGGAGGAATGGGAGGAGGGGAGGGAGTGGGAACTGGAATTGGTATATAAAATGACAAAAATAAATTTTAATAAAAGCAAAAACAGAATTGACAAAATGAGAATGCAAAATTGAGAAATGAGTAAAAGACATTGAAAATACTATATAAATAAAATTGTTTCAAAGCTAAAGAAACCCTCAAGAGAATGACAATGGCTTCTGTGACATGTAAGTTATTTGTACTTCTTTGCACCCAGCTTCATACATGCCCTATGCCCTGCTGTAGATTTTCTATAACACAGGATGCACTGGTTTTGGTTACATGATTAACTTCCATTCCTTTTTTTAAATAGATGTTTTGTCCTCTCTTCTTTATAGAATCAGTTTCATAATTTCTCTTTTGAATTTTCTAAGTATATAGTAAGTAAAATAATTAATGCACTATCATGTTCATTGGCTTGTCTCCTACCTTGGCAGCTTGTTCCTGAAGCTAAAAAAACAAATGGATTCTTTTACGTACCCATCACAGTAGAGCTTATTAGAAACTCTGTAATTGTTTGATGACAGTGAATGCCGTGGGAAGTTACACATAAATCTAAAAATATATAGAAGTGAATATATAGATGTGATGAAAAGATTGAGAACAGGCTGTTCTATTAACATCTTACAAACCCTATGAATGAGTAGGAAGAAAATGAAATAAAGGAAATTGCTTAGGGAGAATCCTTAGCTACAGAGAATGCTGCATGTTGCCACACTTCACACGAGGAAACTAATTACCTTCTATTTTTTCATCGCAACTATTTCTTCTGTCTACAGTGTGATCTCATCAGGAGGTTCAATTTCAAGTGTGCAGACACATTCACAAGCCTTGGTAAAGCTCAGCTCAAAAACAAATGCCACTCTTTAAGAGACTATCCCTTTTCTTTTCATGGACCCACAGTATTGTTAACATGTAGAACATGTAGCCTTAAGATAGTTTGTATACAATCCCTTAGAGTGCAGTGTTTATAAAGAGTTTGTCCTGATCAGCATCTTTCACTCCGTTAAAGAAGACAGGGTGAGAAATTATCTGTATCATCACTTCAAAACTTCAGATGGAATAACTGGTGTGAACAAATTGTCATTGGTGGCTATAGATCTCATTCCTGGATCAACCTGATAGTACCTGGACCCACTGATCATAAAATGTTAGGTTTTATGAAAACAACCTAACAAGTGTTCAGATAGTGACAAAGTCTTCATGGAAGGACTCAGTATTCCACCTGACAACTCCCCTCAAAAACAGAAGAAATCTGAATTTGATCAATTTACTTTGCTAACTAGCATGAATTATTTTATGATAATACATAAGACTAATGAAAAGGAGAATACATAATGCTAGGAAAATTTTCAAAAAGCTTCAGTTCTGGGAAACAGATTATAAAGAGTAAACATTAAATGAGCAGCAAAATACCCATATATTAAATATAATTATAGCATGCAAAATAGAGATACTTCGATATACTGATTTCAGACTACCTGAACTTACAATTTATGAGACAATTAGTGAAACAAATAATTCAGTGGTATCTTAATAATGATAATAGTACATTTTAAAATTTATATGCACAATGAAATGTTTTGAGACATTACATGCTATTTGGAGTTTTCTTCTAACTTTTATACCAATAAGGAGCAAGGGTAGCATAGTGGAATAATGAAACAAGAAAGAATATTGCAGAAATTCAATATGGGATGATTTACTGTAATACATGTGTGAAGTTTTTATGCTTTCAACTACAAGATCTAGTGATCTCTGTATTAAAGTTATCAAATAAGAATTCCACTAATCATTATTCTCTATAGATTCCAAGGTGCTTATAATGCACAGAAGGGCTGAACTTTACAACCCTGAAATATTCATGTCATTGATTTTTTCTATGTCAGGTAAATACAATAATTACATGCATGTATTCTGTGCATAAAGATAGAAGCTACATCATAAACAGTATTGCTTTCAAGTGTGCATATGTAGTGTTTAATCCCATAAATTATAGAAAAGATTTCATCTCATTTGATTTGAATAAATTCTTTAGATACAGAGTACACAAAATTTACCCAGATATTACAATAGGCCCACTCCATTTGACACTACAATTCTTAACAATAATCATTTACTGATGGGAATTTTCTTTCTAGGTCACAGGAATACAGCAATCACAGTTCCTAAGTCACCAATATCTCCATACCTTTGCCAGTAAGAGAAAAATCTAACACTAATAACATATGTGACCTATAAAGAAAATTAACTGAAAAGCCTATACCAGCCTTTTTCTAGTGCATTTATATATTTGACTTTTAAAACATTTTTCTTTGAAATGGCTCATTTATTGAATTGATGTGTTCTCAGATACAATATTTACAAAATTAAAATACAAAATTAAAATACCTTGTAATACTTGGGGGAGAAAAACAAAACAAACATCAGGAGGGATTATATCAACGCTGCCATATATTCTGCCCATGTACTAATCAGAGATTTAAATTCTACCATTAACTACTTAGGTTACTTTGAATGTGATACTACTTATACTGGTTCCTGATATCTATATGTAATATATATTACATAACTCACCATTTGTAAACATTATTATACATATTACATAACTCACTATACTTAGGGCATCTCTAAGTTCATTTCTAACTTTATGGTACTTCTAAGAAAAAAAAACTTCACCAAACATTTGACAGAAAACAACCTTTCACAGAAAATGAACATAAACTGATCTCACATATGTATCTTAGATGAAAATAAATAAGACTAAATCCTTGCAGTTCTGCTCTGAAGTAATAAATCTAGGAGAAGGAAGAATTTTTTCCTACTTTGGCTTACCTGCTTATGTGCATGGTCGTAAGAATTGATATGATTGTCAAACTCCTGGTGTTTGTGATACTGCTTGTCACATAATTCACAATAAAAGTTCGCTTTTGCATCTTCCAGAGCTTTTGCTGTGGACTTCTCTTTTTCTGCAAAATCCTGTAAAAGGGGCAAAAATAAATCAGTTATATTTTTCTCTGGCAAGAGGCATATTTCATATTAACCAAGTTACTATTTAATTTTAGTATGACTAAAATGAAATGTTGAGGTTCCAGATCTGCTGAAAATTAATGTTTTTATGGATGTAATTTTCAGTGTACCGTCATTGCTAATGTAGCAGTGAACATAGGGGCTCTCCAGATGTAGTGCTCTGGTTAGTTACAGCCTGGATATTACTCAGTCATACATTCCAACATGTAATCCTGCCTGTATTCAAACACATAATTGTCCATTTCTGTTTTATCTCCACCATATTTTTCTTCCACTCATACAGTTATTACATTTTTGTATCCCATTTAATCTTACCTTCACCCAACCAATCAATTCACACTGAAAACACTCTCAAGGATGTTTCTACTCAGTCTATTGCCAAAGCCTGATGCATATCCATTCTGAAACTCCAACCCAGTGTCTTCCAAACTTCACACCTCTTAGATCCCACTATTATACTTACTTCATGTGTTCAAACCATTAAATTCATAACTTTTTATATTTTACCTCTAATAGTTGCAGACATATTATGTGTCTACTTAAAATGCCTTCAAATTATCTCACTGCTTACATGGTAATAATGATGGAGATCATATTCACAGACATCATATGAAATCCCCAAATAGGTAAACCGCAAAGAGATATGAACTAAACAACCTAGGCCTTACTCCCTGGGTATGAAACAATAGCAATTTACTATTCAACTTTATATTCATCGCCACTATGTTGTAATACTTCATTTCTAATTTGCTATCATCATATTTATACTTGTCTCTGACTATCATCAAGTATGTCATACTTTGATATGTTTATTGCTCCACTAAATTCAAGAAACTATTTTTTTAATTCAGGGTGTGTTTGCCTACATTGCTAAAGAACACAGTGTATGGCCTAGAAACAAGTACACATTTAATATGGATTGCTTAAATTAATGGGTAATGGCAACAAATTCATGTCCTCTGCCTCAATTCTTGACATAGGATGTTCTCAAATTCTCTCATTGCATACATGGTAATGTGGATGAAAACAAGGATCATAATCATTTTATAAATACATTATTCAATGTTAACAGATATCACAAACCAAAAAGAAGTTGGCAAAGATATTTCACCTAAACAATCCACGGCTATCTCCCTTTTTAGTAAGCGCCATAGACATTTTATTAAGTTCTAAATATAAAGAGGTAGATCAAATGATCACACAAAGTAAGGGCATGAGCACCCTTAACAAACAGGAATACACCAAATGCCTGGATGGTCTTTCTCAGAGAAATAAAGAATCAGAGTACACTCAGAGTTAATATGTGATAGACACTCACTGAATACTCTGTGTCCAGTAAGGAAATAATAGACTCTGACTTGCATTCAAAAGCCCAGTTGCTTAAAATCCAGGATAATGAGCTGCCAGTGTGGCCACTGGAGATGTGACCCAGAAGGATAGCCTTGAAGTACTGGTAATCCTCTTGAATTAGTAAGCTTAGCATTAAGGGAAACAATTATTCTTATGCAATCATTACAATGGTAATTTTTCCTACTTTCTCTTTCTAAAAATTACGGTAGGATAATTAGTTATTATGTCATTAGAACAATAGTCTTTGATTTTAACACTTGTCTACTGCTTAAAAATACTTCAAGTTCATAAAGCATAAAAATAAATAACAAAATTAATGGTTGAAGTATGGCACATATGTATTTTGTATCAGTCTAGACTGTATTGAAGGTGATAACTTAGCCAGCAGCAAGACTTCTCTAGTTAATTCTTTTTTTTTTTTTTGGATTTTTCAAGACAAGGTTTCTCTGTAGCTTTGGTGCCTGTCCTGGAACTAGGTCTTGTAGACCAGGCTGGCCTCGAACTTACAGAGATCCACCTGCCTCTGCCTCCCGAGTGCTCGGATTAAAGGTGTGCGCCACCACCGCCAGCCTTAGTTAATTCTTGTATTTTCTTTTTAACCTATTTCTAAAACTCCTTTAATTATCATATTATGTGGATTTGGTTCCAGATTTAATAATTTAAGACGATTTTTAAGAATCAAAACCATATGGTATTTACTGGGCATGCTTTCATCTGAGAATATCACAGGACCAAGTTTTACATTCTATGCCTTGCTTTATTTAGACACCAAGAAGCTGTGAATAAATGCTTACCTTCTTCACCGCTAAAGTCCTAAAGGCTACATATGAATCCTTTTATCAAGGGAGGAAAGGAAAACAAAACACACCAACGTAGTTCATATTCAAGTGTGTCCAGTCAAACCAGAGGTAAAATCATAATCCTATAATTAGGACACCAGCGATTGGAAACAGGGAAGCTGAAGCAGGAGGGTAAACATCATTGACAGATGAAGAGGAAGAAAGAGAACAAAGTGGCAAAATATAGAAACCAAGAAAGGTGCCTTAAGAACCTTTGCAAACATGAAACTTAGTGCTCATCTAGACAGGCAATACAGGCTGCTTTGGAAGGCACTTGTGGTATAGCGGCTCACCTACCCAGTGTGCCTCAGGCCTATTCTGAAGGGTGAAATTAGACTGTCTAACCATGTGGTGCTGAGTTTAGCAAAATGTACCAGAAAGATGGTGGGTAAAGTCTCAGGCTAGAAGCATCATTTAAATCAGACCTGGCATGGAGTAAGATCACTGACCTTCAGCACTCTTATGAATTGTGTCACATCAGAGAACTGTGAATAGTAAAGCTGAGGATGAGCTCTAATGGCCATCCTCATCCATCAACCATCCATCTACGCTTACTGTCGCACATCTAAAAGTCCCTTATAGGAAACTTCCAAGTGTCCGATTTTCACAAGTTTGCACTCTAGTATGACAGAGTTACAAGCAATGAGGCAAAGCCACAAATTTTAGTCAGCTGGTGGTGGCACACACCTTTAATTCCAGCACTTGGGAGACAGAGGCAGGCAGATCTCTATGAGTTTGAGGTCATTCTAATATATATATATATATATATATATTATATATATACATATTATATTCATATATAATATATCATATATTTATATTATATTATGTATCACATATAATATATGTAATATAATCATAAATAATTATATTATATATTATAAATATGTAAATATATAATATATATTTATATATAATTATATATTATATAATGCATATATATGTATATATGTATTAGAATGTAGTCAAAATTACCCCCTGCTGTTGACATCAGTAAATTTAAAATATAAAAATTAATGAAATAAAAAGACAAGTTGGAAATCAATCTTGATATAAAGTTACTCAGATTGTTCGTGTGGATTATAGTAGAGGATGGTTCTTGAGTTGAAGAGCATAAAGCAATTATGATACCAAAGACAGTTCCCTGTATCACTCTCAATGATTCATTAGAATATGACTATTTAGCTATAGTATGAATATGACCACTTGCTTAACAAGATATTTAAAAATATTAGGTAATGTCAATGGAAATCTATATTATAATTTGGTAATGATCCTATTTAATTAATTACTTTGCATAATTAATGTGAGGAGAGAGTATATATTTTCATGCCAAGAGGCTTATGGTAAAATGTATATAGTAGATGTATCTGTAAACTGGCATGTATTCTAACAATGTTCTGAATTTAATTAAAAGAGTGAAGATTACTTCCAAATTACTGCAATTGTCACAATGATTACTGCCCACTAAACTATGGAGTACCTCTTGTCTCTTATCGACTAGCATTGTGCAAACAGTGCACACATTTCATCTCGCTTAATTTTAGCAGTGAACTATGCTCTATGATTGTATCATTAAGCATGTGAACGAAGAATGCAAGCATGTTGACCCAGACCGTAATGCAGAGCTTGGAATTAGATTCAGGTCAGCCTGACTTAAGTGTGATTAATGTGTGTGCTCACAGCAGCTCCAATGACCTGGTCATTAGCCAGTTGTCACATATGTCCAAAGTCCCATTCAACTGTTGAAAATGAACCTAGATTATAAAATTTTTAAAAAGCAAGTTCATTGCTAATTTTATATCTTGATTGCTTTGAGAATGCAATCTATAGTGAAAAAAAACTTGCATTTGAGCTTTCATTATTATGCAATTCATTGCTTTAAGAATTCTAATATTCCGTGACATATTCTATTGGTTCCCCAAAAGCATGCTACCTCTGTTGCAAGCAAGTAGATCTTGCTAATTTATAAATTATTTGGCCTCCATTTGGAAAACATGCTTTCAATGATTATTTATTTCATTTTATTCATACAGGAAAAGTAATTTAGCTTTTGAAAAATAAGAACCTTGAATGTCAGCTTGTGCCTTAAAATAGTTCAAGTACTGAGGAGTTCAGTGTTCTCAGAATAAATTAAGGAGATAATAATAAGTAGTTAGTTAGATTGATGTGAGGAAAAGTGTTACAACTTTTGTGCTTAGTACAGTGCAGCACTAATGCAGAATGGGGGCAAGAAGCACCACTCCAGACTATGACAACACATAACCTAATCATCTAATATGCATCTTTCAAGTGAGTATGACTGTCAGCTTGTCATTTAAGAAACCATATGCAGATGAGGACTTCCCAAATGTTATCCTTTCAGAAGAGAAACTTACATTCATAAAGGAAGTGTTCATTTGTAAGTGTATCTACCTTCCTATACCCAGAAGAGAAAGCTTAAAATCACTACAGACTCTGTGTATGTTGAAGTGCATGCATGCAAACATGCGTGTGTGTGTGTGTGTGTGTGTGTGTGTGTGTGTGTGTGTGTGCAAACATGTGAAATCATTCATAGAGACACTTGGAAAACTTTGGTTCTCTATAATTGGCAGGTTGCTCTCTTCAGATCTCTCACTGAACTTAAAACTGACTGGCCTCCCCTCTCCCACTAAAGTTGGCCAAGCTGACCATTAAGTTTTAGAGACTGTCCTGTCTCTGACCCACTCAACACTGGACATGGATTGTGTTAGGGCTGGTGACCCAAATGCACTTCCTTTTGTTTGTGTTGCAAGTACTCTGTCTACTACTTAGCCAATCTTCTGCCTGTCATCTCCCCAGTCCATCATCTCTCAAGTCAGAGTCTCTTTATTTTCTTTTTAAACATTTTTTTCAACTGTCTGAAATTTATTAAATTATAAAAGTTTCCATTTCCGCCCCTCCTCCCAACACCCTCCCACTCCCTCCACTCCCCCTCCTCCTCCCTCTCCATCCCTAAGAGCAGTCAGGGTTTCCTGCCCTGTGGGAAGTTCAAGTTCCTCCCCCCTCCCTCCAGGTCCAGGAAGGTGAGCATCCAAACAGACTGGATCCCACAAATCCAGTATATGCAGAGGAAACAAGTCCCAGTGTCATTGTCAATGGCTTTTCAGAAAGACTCCGGGCCAGCCACATTCAGAGAATCCGGCCACATTCAGAAAATCAGGTTGGATCACATGGTCGTTCAGTCCCAGTCCAATTGGCCTTGGTGAACTCTCATTAGATCAGTCCCCTTGTATCAGTGGGTGATCGCACCCCTCGCGGTCCTGAGTTCCTTTTTCATGTTCTTCCTCCTTCTGCTCCTCATTTGGACCTTCTGGGGGGGGGGGCTCAGTCCAGTGCTCCAATGTGGGTCTCCCTCTGTATCGCCATCCATCGTCGGATGAAGGTTCCCTCTGGTCTTGCCTTCTTTGCTCACATTCTCTTTCCCTCTGCTTCTCGTTTGGACAATTCTGTTCCAAACTTCATGGTGCTTTTTGGCTCTTAATCAGAACTTAGCCACGCACTTCTTTCTGTAATTCAGAGATGGTGGTGTTTAAACTTGAAGTGGAAGAAAGCTTCTGGAGCTATACTCTAGAAACCTACTGTCCAGATTCTCTTTGTTTATTGCCCTTATTAATCTGTCTTTTGTTATAGCAAATGACAGTTAAGAATTCAGGGAAGTGTAGTCAGCTCCCCAATAATGATACTAAAATTTATCACTAATTTTGAGTGCTTGGCCTTTGGTTTAGGTTTGTTCCCAACTAACTCTCACAACTTTAAACTTGCTAGTTTCTATTAATCTACATTCTAACACATGACTTTTTGCCTCTCTTCCATTCTGTATGTCTGACTCACTTTGTGTCTCACTGATTTCCTCAACGTGCCTAGCTTGTAACCCTCTGAGTTCCTCTCTCTGTCCAGAAGTCTTGCTAACCTCTCCTGTCTAGCTACTGACTGCTAAGCATATGTATATATGTATGTATGTATGTGGTTGTGTGTCAAAACATGCTTATGTTGAGATCAGAGGAAAATCTATTTTCTCTTTCTAGCAAGTGTGTTTTGTGGCTCATTGATTCCTTCAACTTGGATGTTAATCACCATTTCTCTGCCCCAACAGGTTGAGATTTTTTGCTTTGCTTTGTTTTGTTAGTGTCTCTCTGTCTTACTTTGTACTATTTAGCAGTAACATACATAATAAAGACACATTTTGCTAGCTTAATTATATTAACATTACTAATATTGATTTCCTTTAAGTTTTGATAAACTTCTTTAATAAAAGTACTGTTCTTTGCATTTATATGGTCTAACACAGTGTTTCTTACTTTAAAAAATCTCAATAAATAAAAAGACAATAAGGGTAAAGGATGCATTTCCCATTGTGTTTGTAGATACCACAGGCCACCCTATTAATATAAGTTTCCACGGAAATACACACTGCTGAAATACTGATAGAGGATCTGAGAGGGTGTGATTGCAAACATATAGAACTTTTACAATGTCTTTGTTTTTTCTTCTAATTTTTTATTGAACTTTATATTTTTTCCCACTCCTCTTCCTTCCCCTCTCCCATTCTCCCTCCTGCCTCCGTGATCCCAGTTTTCTGTAGCTGTGGACTTTAGTATGAGTATCCATTGTTTTACTTTATATCTTCTATTTATTTATTTTTTATTAGATTTTTTAAAAAATATCAATCATAATTCCCACTCCCTCCCCTCATCCCAGTCCCTCCACATACCCTCCCACCCCACCCCACCCCTAATCCTAAAAGAAGTTAAGGCACTTTGCTTTGTAGAAGGTTCAAGGACCTTCCAACTACATCTAGACTGAGCAAGGTATACATCTAAAGATGAAGAATAGAAGCAATGAGAATGTGAGTAAAGAGGTCAAGACCATGAAGGGTTCATCCACTGAAACAGTTTACCTGAGCTAATGGAAGTTCACCAACTCCATCTGGACTGGGAAGGAAGGAACAAGCATAGGACCAAACTAATCCCTCTGAATGTGGTTGACAGTTGTATGGCTGGGGCATAATGAAGGGCCATTGGCAGTGGCACTGGGATTTGTTTTTAATGCATATACTGATTTTTGGGGATCCTATTCTCTTTGGATGTATACAATAGTTTTAAAATGAAGATTCTAAGGATTAGGAAATCTATTTAAAATTCCCACAGAAATAGAATGTTACAAACACCAAAGACTAACACATAGAGATCTGGATTCCAGGCTTCCAATGCCTCTCACCTTTGCACATAATTGTAATGTTCAAATTTTTTCATATTTGAAATCAAATACAATAAAAATAGGAATTTTCTGTTTTTGTCCATGGAAGATGGATGTCAGCCAATTTCTAGATTATGAAGCGAGATTTTTCTCTTCGTATTAATGATTCTTTTAAGATGTTCATACTAAACAATGAATGCAATCACATTAACATGTGAAATTGTCTCTGGGAAACCTCCATTGGCAGCAAATCAGTTCAATTTTAATTTGAAAAGAAGGATAAATTTCTGTGTCCCTGGTCAAATGCCAGCCTGCTTACTGTATTTCTGTTTAGGAAGCAGTAATTAAATATCCCAAGCTTGCTTATATAAATAACTGCTAATTTTGGAAAAGCTTCCTAAATGGCTACAAGTAAAAGGCATGATTTTTGAGAGATACATTCACTCAGTTAAGATTTATGAGAAATCAAGACTACCAACTTTATCTTTACTAAAATTAATTAATATCTAGTTCTACCAGAAAAATATTTTTAAATAAATGAGGAAATGCCAGGTATATCCTAAGATAATTGTAACAGCAGTTATTGATTCATTACTATGATTGTCTGTCTAATTATAAGGCAATTGGTATAATATAATTTCCATGATTCTTTTTTATTATAACTTCTATTTTTAGAAATTATGATATAATTGCATTATTTTCTGCTCTCCAATCCCCACTCTAACTTTTTTCCATACCAATTCTTGCCCTTATTCATATTCATGGCCACTCTATCTTTAGGTGTGTATGTATATTTTTGTATATGTGTGTGTGTGTATGTTTGTATTTTTGTATATATGTGTGTGTGTGCGTGTGTTTGTATTTTTGTATATATGTGTGTGTGTTTATGCATATATATGTGTGTATTTATATATTTGTGTGTGTATGTGTATGCATATGTATTAGCCTATGTAGGAAAGTTTTATTAAAACTTCATATGTTGATGTATACATAAATTTACATCTTTCATGTTTATTTTTAGCTAGTTAATCATGTAATTCTTTATGACTCTTTTAGACATCCTTACTGTTATTTTACACTCCTTCTGTATTTATCTTTCTATTTTTCTTATTGGTCTTATACAGATATAACACTGCAAAAGTTTTTAAATTTATAGAATTTCACACAGAATAAACAACCAACAAAATATTAATAGCACATGTTAACAAATTATTTTTGGTGATATGATACTGGCTAGCCAACATTAATGTCCTATTAGTTTCTAATAGAGAAATCCAAGCTTACACCTGTGGAATTACACAATGTCCCTGGGTAGGGAAGACAAGAATGCTTACATGAAAAGTGTAAAGAATAATGAATGAATGTATTTGACTTCTGTCTATATACTTTGTTACAGACTAGGACAAAGGGAAGATTTTTGAACATTTTGAATTATGTAGGATGGGACTAAAACCATGTAATTATACAACATAAAGTATAAAACGAAATATAAAAGATTATGTATCCCAATAATAATTTTATTAGTTACTTTATGTTGCTGTGATAAAAATATTTCATGACTAAAAGTGAGTCATGGAAGAAAGAGTTTATTTTGGCTTATGATTCAAGGGGGTAGTGGCAGAGAGGCTACAAATCCTCCAAGCCCCTCCCTAGTAATGTACTTTCTTAAGGAAGACTCTATCTCCTAAAGTTTCCAAAATTTCCACAAGCAGTGCTCAGGGGCCAAACCTTTAAATATAGGTGTGTATAGGGTACATTTCTCATTTCAACCCACAAAGTAACACAGCAAGATGGATTTGTCAACTAATGACGTAACCCACAAAACTGTGCACAATAGGAAAAAGTTGGAGTGATTTATAGGAATTCTGAGAAGTACTCTGCAAATATACTTTTGTAGTTAGAAACATGCTATAAATAAATTAATGTCTAAATAAATTACATCTTAATAATTCTTCCTTCATTAACTTTAAGGAAAACAACCTCTGTGTACAAATGACCTGATTCATGTCATGCAGACTCTACAGAACAGCTATAGGAAAGCAGAAGGAAAGAGTATGAGCTTCCCTATGTGGGGAGATCGTTCTGTCATTTCTCACATGACAAAGAACAGACTGTTGGCAATTTCAAAGTAAATAGGAACTATTTGCAGACCAATAGTAGAATGTTTTTACAAACATTCATGTTCACTTGAAATTCAAGAGAAAATTTCTATGTTTGAGACTATGATTTTAGAAAGTTTGTATTGTGTGTTTATACAGAATATTATAAGGGAATGGGTTTTCTTGCTTCAGACTGACGGCAACACTGCAGCACTTATAGAGGTAGTAATTACCGCCCTATAATTAAACCCCATAGATATGTAGAACTATAATGAATATAGACATAACTGCATTCATCTAAATTGAATACATTTAAAGAATATGTTCAGCGTGCATCAGGCAGAAAACAATTTCATTTAACTGTTACTCCTGATACAGTTACTTACTGTAAAAATGCAATTAATAGTATCTGACATTTCATTTTCTCACGTAAGAGAAATCAATGAAAAATGTCAGGTAACTACTTTTCAAAAATTTTCTAGTGACAAATCGGTTACAGACCATTTTTTAATTCAAAAACTGCAACAGTTTATAGAAGGTGAAAATGTTCCTTCAGAGATAATGACCTGACGCTGGTTGACTTTTGGTTGGGAACTGACTACAAATCTCCTTCCTTAAAAAAGACTCAGTAATTATCAAGCAATTCCCATTCATTTCGCTTCTAAGGTACTGTGATATCACCTGGAACAGAGCTTTCTCCATGTTTTCCTTATGCAGAGAATAGGCTCGGAAAGTGCTTCAGTTACATAGTCAGATAGTATGACATCAATGGCCTTGATTCTTTTTTTTTAACTTTTCTTTTTTTTATTGATTAATTTATTTGTTTATAAAAATTTCCACTTCCTCCCCTCCTCCCCATACCCTCCCATTCTCCCCACTCCCTCTCCTCCCCGCCCCCACTCACTCCCCTGCTTCTTCTCCAGTCCTAAGAGCAGTCAGGGTTTCCTGCCCTATGGGAAGTTCAAGTTCCTCCCCTCTCCCTCCAGGTCTAGGAAGGTGAACATCCAAACAGACTAGGATCCCAGAAAGCTAGTACATGCAGACAAAACAAGACCCAGTGCTATTGACAATGGCTTCTCAGTCAGCCCCCATGTCAGTCACATTTAGAGACTCCGGTTTGATCACATGCTCGTTCAGTCCCAGTCCAGCTGGCCTTGGTGAGCTCTCATTAGATCAGTCCCCTTGAATCCGAGGGTGAACGCATCCCACATGGTTCTGATTTTCTTTTTCATGATCTCTCTCCTTCTGCTCCTCATTTGGACCTTGGGGGCTCAGTCCAGTGCTCCAATGTGGGTCTCCGTCCCTATCTCCATCTGTCGTCAGATGATGGTTCTCTCTGATCTTGCCTTTCTTGCTCACGTTCTCCCTCCTTCTGCTTCTCTTTTGGACCTAGGGAGTTAAGTCCAGTGTTCCAATGTGTGTCTCTATCTCTATCTCCATCCATCGCCCGATGAAGGATCTATGGTGATATACAAAATATTCATCAGCTCAGCCACATTCCTGGCCAGCAAGAGGCAATGATCTTCTAGCAGACATCCATTGGAGGAGGGGTGAGTGTGTTCCTGGCCCGAGGAATTCAGACTTTCCCCGCCCCCCTCAACTTCCTGGTCACCCTGCAGTGGTGGCTCCACCCTGCGGAGCTCTAACGAATCCCATCCCAGCCTTCATCCAGGTACACCTTCCTCTCTTCCCCCCTTCCCCCAGGGGCCACAAGATCTCCCCAGAGCAGCTCCCCCCTTGCGCGCTGGGCCTGGGCTGTGGGCACAACCCGGCAGGGGCAGTTCCTGTGTCAGCTCAGCCACATTCATGGCCAGCAAGAGGCAATGATCTTCTAGCAGACATCCATTGGAGGGGGGTGAGTGTGCTCCTGGCCCGAGGAATTCAGACTTTCCCCAACACCCTCAACTTCCTGGTCACCCTGCAGTGGTGGCTCCACCCTGTGGAACTCTCCTGAATCCCATCCCAGCCATCATCCAGATACACCTTCCTCTCTTCCCCCTTTCCCCTGGGGCCACAATGGCCTTGATTCTAAGGATACAAGAGTCAGATGCTTGTGAGGACCTACAGAATCACTGCTGTCCTGAATGCATTCTGAAGTACCCGAAAATAAGCTTGCTGTATCTGGATAGACTGATCATAACAAGAAATATCTTAGAAGTGATTCTACTCACAAAAGACACTGTACTGTTATTTCAATCTGGTATAGCAGGTTTCTAACTACTAACATATCAGGGGGTAATTTGCTTTTAAACCTGGGGAAGCGAACGAAGTATACCGTCCGAACACTGTATGTCTCAGATCTTGAAATATTAACATCAAACTTAGAAAACATGTCAAAGCTAGAGAAACATAGTAAAAGCAATAGTTCACTTTGAGATAAAGACATTCTTAAAGATCAATAAAATATTATAAACTGGTGTGGGAAGTGCTTCTGTATATGTACGGCTTTTATTGGTTAATGAATAAAGAAGCTGTCTTGAGCCTATATAGCAGGGCAGAACAGACCTAGGTGGGGAAAACTAAACTGAATGCTGGGATAAAGGAGGCAGAGTCAAGGAAAAGCCATGAAGCCAACACCGGAGACAGATACAAGCTGCCAGCTGGAACCTTGCTGGTAGGCCACAAGCCTCGTGGTAAAATATAAAATAATAATAATGAGTTAAATAAAGATGTAAGAAAAACCAAAAAAAAGTTGTTGCTAATAGACCAAGCAATGATTTAATTAATACAGTTTCTGTGTGGTTATTTTGGGGCTGAGAGGCTGGGAATAAACAAGTGGCCTCCTACAACAATAAACAGTTTTGGAAAATATTAGTTTATTTTGGAAAATAAGCTAAAAATTTTTATCAGTTGAGTCAGAAAGACTTTAAACTGGGACTGGTTCATTTCTGTCACAATGAATGACAGAAATAATGGTAGAGCCCTAGAAGACTGTGACACTTTATAGTTGTGAAAGTTTATCACAGCCACCTCAATATTGAGTATATCCATATTTATTCCTATTATAGTTATCAAGTAGCAGTGCTACCATGACTCTCTCTCTCTCTCTCTCTCTCTCTCTCTCTCTCTCTCTCTGTGTGTGTGTATGTGTGTGTGTGTGTGTGTGTGTACTGGTGCTATGTATTGAGGTAGTTTAAGGAGGCGTTTCTGTGCCATTCTAAGAGTAGAAACATCCTGTGCTGGAAAGGATTATAAATACCCTTCTGAAAAAGACATTTTACTAGTGGAAATTTTTGGTTTGCTCAAATTTAAGAAAGTTGACAAATAGTAAATTCAGGAAGGGAAGTCACACCACTGTTTCCAGTCCTTGAGAAGAACTGAAGAGCAATTAATTGGATGAGACCATTTCATAACTTTGAAAAAGTAATTAGAAGGATCAAATTTCTGTGCTCCTGAAAATTAAAATGTATAAATTACATGAATGCAAAATTGAAAGAAATATACTATCTACCTTTTGTCAAATCAAATCAAATAACTGCATTCAAAATAATTTAACAACATATTTAAAATTACATTCTTTGTTCCTGAGTTGCCAGGAATAGAACATTTCTGTTTTACAACCTTTTTTAGGAAAGAATTATTCTTAAGAGACTCTTTTTCCTTTTTTTTAATTCTTCTAACTTTGCAAAGCTACATTTAGGGTTTCACTAGTCTGTATATTGCAGGTTACACAGCATCATCATAAGCATTGAAATCAGTGTTAAAACGAGGTTGTAGCAGAAAGGAAACCACCCACCCCTTCCTGATTCTGGAGCAACATTTGAGTGAAAAAAAATTCACCGCTAAGATGGATTAACATATTTGTCTTTTTACTATTCTGTGAAAGAGTTTAGTGGAGTGGAAATTTGGTTGTTTGTGAAGGTTGAAATAGTAACTTCACCAGATTACTATATAAGATAACAAAAAACATTCACATTCTTAAGAGACTTTTGACAATGTGTAGGGATGATGCTAAGTCACAAACTATAAAAGGCAACACACTGGAGTGTATAAACTTTAGTGGGGTTTAGTGTGCTGTGTGTAATTAAAGGAGGGGAGCAATAAACAATTACGATGTAAGCCATACAAGACTAAGAGAATGAATCTCATTACTGTATGATTTTATTATGGATGTAGGATTTGGCACTTCTAGCCGAAACTATTCTATGACACTTGGTGCACTCTTCAGTCAAGGATTTAAGATGATGACATGAAAGCCCCGAGAGTCATACATCTTCATGTGGTAATGAAATTGCTACAGAAGCTGCTGCATGCTAACGAGAGACAAACTGTACAAACATTACAGGCCCGGTGATTGTGACTCTTCATTTTTCTCTATTGCAAATAGTCATTATTTCTGACCAGTGACTAAGGTCATAATTTCAATTTTCTTCATGTTTTCCTCTGTACACCCCTTGCAGCTATTTTTCCAGAATATTTCTCTAGGACTTTTAGCTATTGGTCTCATGGCTTTTGAACAAAGTTTAAATTCACATTGAATTAGTCAGAGCAAAATCAAATTATCTTTAAAGATTGTTTTCTACAGAATTATTTATTTCTACCTACAAAGCCGCAGAAGACCCCAACTGTGGCTGCTATTAGGTTAAATGTTCAATTTTAACTCTGGGTGGAAACTTTATCCTTATTAGTGGTTTCATTTGTCAGCAGACCTCTATTCTGCACTAACTGCAGGGAACATTTAAACACAATTAAGGAGAAAAATCTCTTCTATCATAAAAGAAGAAAGTCTTCATTGACAAACAACACCATGTCATTAAATACTGAAATAGACATTAACTCGCTCAGGATTTAGCAGCAAAAACTGTAGTAAAAGAATCCCTCTTCAGAGGAAACAAGCATATACTGGATTTTTGGGATCCAGTCTGTTTGGATGCTCACCTTCCTGGACCTGGAGGGAGGGGGGAGGAGCTTGAACTACCCACAGGGCAGGAGACCCTGACTTCTCTTGGGGATGGAGAGGGAGAAGGGGAGGGAGTGGGGGGAGTGGGAGGGTGTTGGGAGGAGGAGCAGAAATGGAGACTTTTGTATTTTAATAAACTTTGAGAAAAAAACAAAAAAAACCTCTAGAAACAACTAAAAGCTTTGTAGAAATTCAGAGAATTTATTCAAGAAATATAACTGAATCTCAGTTAAAAAAAAAAGAATCCCTCTTCATATTCTGCTTCCTCAAATAACAAAAGACTTTACCTTGAAATCCTTGTAAGAACTCTGATAATGAAAAGATGGGAGACTAGCAAGGGAACACAGACATCTACTTAAAAGATGAGTCCTCATTTCCTTTTAAGACAGGTAGAAGAGAAGAACAGGAAGGAAGAAAAATTCAGGTTTGTGGACCTGGAAAACCGAATCACACAAAGGAAAGCTTTAGGCTAACCCTTCAGCCTTAGATACAATTTATTTAGTTAAAACATGCTTGTGGAACTAGAAAAACGACTCAATCAATGATATACCTGCCCAAAAAAGCATGAAGACTCAGTTTGAATGACCGGGATCCATCATGTAAAGCAAAAAGATAGTGAGTTGCCTATAAATATAACATTAAAAAGGTAGGAAGTTGATTCCCCAGGACTCACTAGTCAGTCTATGAAGACTACTTCATAAGTTTAAAGCAAATAAAAGACCCTGTCTCAAAAGGTGGAGGAACCAAACAAATGATCAACACCAATGGCTTTCCTATGATCCTTATATGAAAACTCATGCATGTAATCTTAAAATGTAATCTTATATATGTAATCTTATACATGTAATCTTACTCAATTACACATAGTAAGCAATATTTTAAAGCGGTAAGGGACACATCTCTTTCACAAATTTCCCTAATTTTAAATTTATTACTGTAATGTTGAAAGTACAGGAATATCAATTATATTTACATCCTTGGGAGTTGATATTGCATTGAGTCAGTCTTTACCTGTATGTTGTCTGGTTATGACTGAAATTACTAGTGACCCACTGTGCAAATCTCTTGTCATGGGGTAATCTCAGGCATGTAAGAATTTTGTAGTAATCTGAAGAGGAGATATTTAATCTGCACTGAGTATTTTATGAGTCAGGAGAGAAATTCAAAGGCTAGAAGTAAGTTTATCAATTATTTCTTAAGGTCTGATTGAGATAGATGCCAGAGAAGGCTGTCTGGTGTTTTCCTCTGTTGCCCTCTTCCTTACTGCTTTGAGATAGAGCCTCTCACTGAACCACAAGCTCACTGGTTTGGAATAGACTGCCTGGTAGAGATCTTCTGGGATCTGCCAATCTCCACATCGTGTCTCTCCCTGTTGCTGGGGTTACAGGTACACAGCCATGCCCAGTTTTGTATGGTCACACTAGCGATTCAAACCAGGCCTTCATGCTTCAGTAGCAAGTGTTCTTATCTACCAAGATATTTGTCAAGTTCAATAATGTTTTAGGTGTTAAATAAGGTGATGAGTATCTTCATATATATGCTCTTTTACCTTGTTCATCTTTCCTCACTCTGTTATCCCATATGGCTTTATTTCCACACCTAAGTTATGTTTTGTGCTGTTTGTTTCTACAGAGTTTAACATCAAATACAAACCAGAGCCTTAGTTTGTATGGGATATATTCTCTCTCTCCTGTCTCTCTCTCTCTCTCTCTCTCTCTCTCTCTCTCTCACACACACACACACACACACACACACACACATACCCCCGCACACACACACACACACACACACACACACCACACCACACACACATATCCCCCCACCACACACAAACACAGAGAGAGAGAGGGAGAGAGAGAGGGAGAGAGAGAGGGAGAGAGAGGGAGAGGGAAGGGAAAGGAAGGGAAGGGAAGGGAAGGGAAGGGAAGGGAAGGGAAGGGAAGGGAAGGGAAGGGAAGGGAAGGGAAGGGAAGGGAAGGGAAGGGAAGGGAAGGGAAGGGAAGGGAAGGGAAGGGAAGGGAAGGGAAGGGAAGGGAAGGGAATCACACCATAGAGAGCAGTTGTATCCAGTATGGTAACAGAGACTTGAGGACAGTTTTAAGTATTGGACTATTTGCTCAATAATAAAGGGCATCATTCACGCAATTTTTACCCACTGAGTATCTGTAAATAAGGTTATTGGGCTGTAAGTTATGATAAAAAAATATTTCTTCTCATAAGGAAGTGATGTAGCTTCTGTGCCCCAGACTGAATGATGAAAGTTTCTCCCTAACATAGGAATAGTCTGTATTGTAGATAAAAAGAAAAAAATTCCAGTGGGGAACAGGCAGAAGCCTGGATCAGGTACATTTTATCAAGGTCCAGTGAATGCACTGGTGTTCTTCACTGTAGGATGACTCTTACTTTCACGCCCCCCCATGTATTTCCATACTCTAAATAAGCTACCTAGAAGAAATAATGCTCTTTGCATTAAACATATATTTTCTTCACTGGAAAGAGGCTATGCTTTCTAATAAAATTGGTTGCTGACTTCCTGATTTTCTTTTTCTATTTCATACAGTATGCCACTGACATTGGTCTAAGCACAGACAAGCTTTTAAATACTTTTTGCTACTAACTGTAGATTACATATTTTATCGTTGTGAAATATGACTTTATAAAATGTAGTTATTTAAATTTTTATGTTGGTTCTGTGTAGAAGTCTACCTGATTGATCCACAGGAAACTATAATTGCTCATTTCATCATATCTTATATTTACTTTTATTGTGCTTACAATGAAAATATTCCTATATGTCATAACAAATAATCACAGTCATGTTATCTTTTTTGGACCAAATATACAATAACTTACAGCATTTTAATTAATTATAAAAATAATCTGATTTATATGGTTTATTTAAAAGGAAATTTAATTTTACAATGATATTTATATTATTTTGCAGATATAATTTCATCAGTATTAATATAAAAATGATAACTCAAAATGGCCATGGATGTTATACATGTTGCTAGAATTGCAAAATTCTAAGGGACACTTTTTAAAATAGTTACATAAAAGGGCATTTGGGGCTCCTGCCAATTGTCTCCTTTGTTTTGAATAAGAAAGAATGCATATGTGGGTTATGAAGTATTCTGTGTGTCTGTGAAGTAGTCCCAAAAAAATATTGCTGTCTTTGCCTATATGACCTGTTTATGTTTATTAATTCATGAAGTTAGAGACACAATCAAGCATATTTGCAAAGGATTTATGTTTGCCAATTATGTTGTCCAAGTAGTTAATATTTTCATGGAAAATTGAACACTCTAAAGCCTACTTTCTATTCATCAATCTTTAATGACTAATTTTGCATATACAAATAAGATGTCATTTTAAAAACTCTTACTGTGTAAGCACATCAAAATTTTAAGCAACTGAAGAATAATTTATTCATACAGAAATGTTTGTATTTCTTTAATTGTAAAATAAAATTAAGTTCAGATTTTTTTCTGATTATGTGATTAAATTAAACATAACTAAGTTAAATCTAGCATGTACATCAACTGTCTATTTTACACGAAGGGGGAAAGCAATAACTTGTAGGTTCTTAAGAGAATGTTCATTTTTAATGTATTGGAAATAAATTGTGAAAGGGTTTTGCATTTTGTCAAAGACTTTTCCTTGTCTAATGAGGAACCTGAGCGGTTTTTCTTACAGTTTACTTATATGGTGGATCACACTGATTGATTATTATATGTTGAGCTATTCCTGCACCTCTAGGCTGAGTCCAACTCGATCATGGTGAATACTGTTTTTGATATGATTTTGGATTCAATTTGCAAATATTTAATTGAATCGTTTTTCTTCATCTATGTTTATGGGGGAAATTGGTGTGTAACTCTTTGCTTTGTTGAATCTTGAGGTGGTTAGACTATTGGGTTGACTGTCTCATAACATAATTAGGCAATATTCCCCCTGTTTCTCTTTTGTGAAATATTTTGAGGAGAATTGGTATTAATCTTCTTTGAAAGTCTGGCAGAACTCTGCACAAAAACTATCTGGCCCTGGGCTTTTTTTTGGTTGGGAGACATTTAATGACTGCTTCCATTTCCTTCAGAATTACAGATCTATTTAAGTTGCTTATCCAATCTTAATTTAACTTTGGTAAGTAGAATATATTGAGAAAATTATCCATTTCTTTTAGATTTCCCATTTTTGTGGAGAACAGGATTTAATGCATGTCCTTATGATTCTTTATTTTTTTTTTGGTTACTATTGTTCTATCCCCCTTTTTCTTTCTAATTTTTTTATTTGGACATTTTTTCTGTGTCTTTTAGTTAGTTTAGATTTGTCTAAAGTAAAAGTAAAAGTAAAAGTTTGTCTATGTTGTTGATTTTCAAAAAGAACCAAATCTTCATTTTTTTATTCTTTACTGTTTTCTTTGTTTCTATTTTATTGATTTTAGACCTCAATTTGATCAATTTGATTAATTTTGCCATCTACTTATGTCCACTGCACTTGCTTCTTTTTGTTCTAGAGATTTGAAGTATACCATTAGGTCACTAGTATGAGAATGATACATTTTTTTAATGTAGGCACTTGGTTCTCTGAACTTTATTCCTGGCACTGCCTTTATTATGTGCCATAAGCTTGGGTATGTTGCTTATTCATTTTCACTGAATTTTAGAAAGTCCTTAATTTCTTTATTTATGTATGTCTTGACCCACTTTTCATTCAGTAGAGAGTTATTCAGTTTCCATGGATTCACAAACTTTCTGTTGCTGTTGATGTCCAGCTTTAATCCATGGCTGCCTGAAGAATGCTGGGATATTTCAATTTTCTTTTATGTATTGAGACTTGCTTTGTGCCAGATACGTGTTGAGTTTTGGAGAGTGTTCTGCAAGATTCAGGGGAAAAAAAGTAGATTTTTTTTGGGGGGGGGGTTGGGTATAATGTTCTATAGGTAATCTATTAGTTTCATTTGATTTATAAAATCTGTTAGTTTCAACATTTCTCTGTTTAGTTTTTGTTTGGCTGTCTTGACTGTACATAGGTGCTGGTTATTAAAGTCACCTACTCTCAGTGGGTAAATGTCAATATATGGTTTAAACTGTAGTAGTATTTCTTTCACAAAAATGGGTGTCCTTGTGTTTGGGGCATAGAGACTAAGGATTGAAGTCAACAGTCCTCCTACATACAAGTGACAAGAAGACAGATAAAAAAAACCAGGGGAACAGTATATTCACAATAGCCTCAAATAATATAAAATATCTTGAGGTATTTCTAACCAAGCAAGTGAAAGGTCTTAAAAATAAGAAGAAGATGGAAAGGTATCCCATGCTCATGGATCAGTAGAATTAACATAGTAAAAATGGCCATTCTACAAAAAGCAATCTACATTTTTTAATCAATCCCCATCAAAATCTCAATAAAATTTTAAGCAGAACTTGAAAGAATAATTCTCAGTTTTGTATATATGTGTGTGTGTATGTATATAAACTTGATAACTAAAACAGTCCTGAAAAATAAAGGAACCTATGGAAGTATTATTGTCTTTGACTTCAAGCTGTACTACAGAGCTATAGTAATAACAACCACATGGCACTGGTATAAAAACAGACAGATGAGTCAATGGATTTTTATTGAAGTTTCAGATGCAAGTCCAAACAACTATGGACATTTGATGTTTGATGAAGCCAGAAATGCTCACTGGAAAAAAGAAAGCATCTTTAGCAAATGATGCTGATCAAACTGAATGTCTGCATGTAGAAGAACACAAAAAGATCCATATTTACCATCCTTCACAAAAGTCAAGTCCAAGTGAATCAATGGTCTCAACATAAAACCAGAGACACTGAACCTTACATAAGCTAAAGGAGGAAGTATCCTTGAATGCATTGCTGCAGGAGACACCATTCTGGACAGAACACCAGTAGTGCAGGTAATAAGATAAACAACTAATAAATGGCACCTTATAAACCTGAAAAGCTTCTGTAAAACAATGGATGCTGTCAATAGGACAAAATGACAGCCTACAGAATGAAAAAGTATTTTTACCAATACCCACATCTGATAGAGGCTAATGTTCAAAATTTATAAAGAACTCAAGAATCTATACATCAATAAATAAAATAATCCAATTAAAAATCAGAGTATAGTTTTAAACAGATAATTCTCAATGAAGAAATCTTGAGTGGTTGAGAAATACTCAAGAATTTTCTAGTGGGGGAACTTCCATAAACCCAAATTAGGTCCTCTGAATATGGGTAACAATTATGTGGCTGGGACAGTCTGTAGGGCCACTGGCAGTGGGAACAGGATTTACCTTTCATACTTGAACTGACTTTTTAGAGTCCATTGTCTTTGGAAGCATACTTTGCTCAGCCTAGATATAGTGGGGAGGGTCTTGGTCCTGCCACAAAGTGATGTACCAGAAATTGTTGACTCTACATGGAAAGCTTCTCTTAGGAGTGGGTAGAGGTTGGGAGAGTAGGAGGAGAGGAGGGGTGGGAACTGAGATTGGTATGTAATCCCATGCCAATGAAAGGAAAGATTTTAGGAGTCAGAGGGAATGGAGGACACCAGAAGAAGAAGGCACACTGAGTCAACCACATAGGGCTCATGAGGTCTCACATAGACTGAAATGGCAGGGACAGGGTCTGTATGGGTTGCACCAGGTTATCTGCATACATGTTATGGCTGTTAGCTTAATATTTTTCTGGGTCTCAAAACAGTGATAGTGGGTGTGTATCTGATTCTTTTACTTGCTCTTGGGACTCTTTTCTTCCTGTTGAATTGTTTAGTCCAGCCTTGAAATGAGGGCTTTTGCCATGTCTCATTGTAGCTTGTTTTTGTTTTGTTTGTTTCTGTGTTTTGTTTTTGTTTTTGTTTTTTGAGGCAGGGTTTCTTTGCAGCTTTGAACCCTGTCCTGAAACTCACTCTGTAGACCATGCTGGCCTCAAACTCACAGAGATCTGCCTGCCTCTGCCTTCCAAGCACTGGTATTAAAGGCACACACTGCCACTGCCCTGCTTGTTGTTGTCATTTCTGTTTTTTGTTTGTTTGTTTCATTGTAGCTTGTTTAGTCCTGCTTGGCTGTAGTCTCCTGGAAGCCTGCTCTTTCTGAGAGAAGAAGAAGTGGCAGTAGATCTGAGAAAAAAGGGAGGAGAAGGAGGTGCCAAGATAGGGGAAAATTGTGTTTACAATGAATTGTTTGAGAGAATCTATTTTCATTAAAATAATAAAAAATACTATTTCAATTTTAAAAAGTAAAATAAAAAACCACAAACATACACTAAGGTCTCTGTTTCAGCAACTTAAAGCAAAAAGTATAAAGAAAGGAAGTGGACACACTTTTATGAGGACCATTACAGTAGCCAGGCAACAAAGGAGGAAATGAAGGGTGAGTGAATGAACTGTTGCACAATATCTCAGTGGATGAGGATTCACCTGAAGAAGTTCTTATAATGTGCAGAGCCTGTGTATCACTACAGCCTTCCTCTCTCCAGCCAGTCGTATCTTCTTACAGCAAGATTTTTGTAGGGATCCCATCTTACCCCTGTGCTCCGACACTGAAGGCTTTAAGAACTAAGAGACAAGAAACTAAACTTTTAATTAAAGAGTACTGAATATCTAAAGCTATTATGATCATATTTATGGTTTAATATGTGACTATAGATGTGAAAGCTAACCATATAATTTAAAATTACATATAAATTGTTAAAAGACACTGATCAGTTTTACATTTTTATATGAATTCTAAATTTTGTACTTTAGAAATATCTATATTGGTCCTTTTCCCAACAGAACAACATCAGTTTCTATTCTAATATAGTTATTAGTTTGCACTTCAAAAATGAGATTCATTTTTATGATTTGGATGCATTTCCAGAAAAAAGTTGCTAATAAAGTTTCAGTCACATATGTATTCTTTTTACTGAGTAAGGTACAGTTTAATATGCAAATATATTTGGACAACACATTTCTAAAATGCCCTGTATTTGTAACCCCAGGAGCTGATGAGCAATTCAGGATTTACTTGAAGGCAAACAATAATTCAGCAGGCAATTTCCTGTAGTCAACTCATGCTTATGAGATATGAATAGCTTTCAGGTGCCAATTTTGTGTTATAAGGATAATTTCTATGGTTACTTGATAGGGACTATTGAGCTAATCAACCATTTCATTGAAATGAATTCCTTGCTTATGATAGTTTATAAATTGATACTTATTACTGGGAATTAAACATAACAAAACCATTCATTGTAGTATTTCAAAATCTTACTTTTGTAAAATACACTTGATAATTTTGTCTTTTCTTAGAAAAAATTACATATACTATGTAATTTTAATTTTCAATCCTCTTCCCTCGAGAAGAATGATTTTATGGACAATGGTTACTTGAACATTTGTATCAATAATTGTCGTCTTTTGGGGAACAGACTCATTACAAGTCTAACATAAATAGGTTAGAAGAGAAAAAGTGTTAAGAAAGATGTGTGAGAAGGCAGTGAATTATTTAGGTTCATGTCTCTCCACAGACACTTATTCAACCACAGAAAAAAAGAAACTCTCACTTCAACAGCCTTTTGCCAATACAGGCCAAGGTCCAGGAAGACATAGTGGATGAATTTAAGTCTATAGCAGGTCTCCTAGATGTCTTTAATTGAATTATTTGTACGGAAGTAAAAGACTTTCATTTCTACAATGACTACCATTGCTAGGATGGAAGTCAAGTGTACAGACCATACTTACATTTCTTACTTGTTTGGCTTTGTTTATGTTTGTTTCAAGCTCCTTTATCATTTTTGGTAAGACAAATGATGAAGTTGAATATATGTGTTGCTATTACTTGCAAGCCTTAATGTTTTTAAGGAAAAGAGGGTAATCCATGGAAATTTGCATGGCAGGATAAATATTCTCTCTCAGTTAAATGATTTTCTCTATGAGAGACAAAGGAAAAGGAATTGGAAGTTGAATGAATTGACCACAACCATAAAAGACTAAATTTAATTTGTGTCCATAAAGAAGTGTGCTGTATCTAGGGGAGACATGGTTCTGAATTTCAAATAAATTTATTAAGATATTTGTGGTTTTTCAAATAAAATGCTACAGGTAATTTTGGAATTACAATCAGAGACATGCATCATGGTTGACAGGATCTATCAGACCTTGAGAGAGATTTAAATTAGAAAGGTAGGGACTACGGAAGTGATTTGTCCACAGAAGCCACTGAGATGATTGTTTCCTCAGAAATCATATTGCAAAGAGTTTTTATTGTTCTTCAAAGTGTGTAGAAAGAAAGCTGGTTTCCCATACCCCCCAAAATGAATTCATAACTGCAACACAACTGTACAGTTTTATCATCCGGGTTTGTGCCGGTGAACAAGCACATTGTTCTTTAACTGTATTTTTTTTAATCAAGAAAATATTACTACTGGAGAAAGTGCAAGAGTTATTTATTTCAAATTCAGAACGTATTCCTCAGATGAAAAGAAATCCAATTGCCCTGTAATACACAGGGCTATGGTGTTGGAAGGAATAGGGAAATAGGAGGTAGAAAATGTAAAGAAACTACAAAAACTTGGGAAAAATGAAATCTAAACAAATTCTTATTTTCACTTTTTTACTCATACATTTCACTACATGAATGAGTTGTTACTACCAGTGGAGTAGTTCTTATACATATGATGGTACAGACTGCTCATGGAAGGTCCATTAAGAATAGGGAAACTTCTCTGTGCCTCTCCGTATATGTCATGCTTCTCTCGCAGCGTGCTATTGGAAGACATACTCTGTGCCTTCTGTGTAGTTAGGTGAACATGAGAGAGACACAGTTTCTGTGTGGTTACATGAACATGCGGGAGGCACAGTCTGCCTCAGGTGTTCACTTCTCTTTCACTGTCCACATCAAAGTTGTCCACATCACTGTTCTTTGGGCTCGCAACGTGATCCTTTTATTTTATGAACTCGATCCACTAATATATATTATAAACCATAATCAAAGCTGAGATATGCATTTGTATGCCATTCTATGGTGAAGTTTTTAATATGCTTTGGTTTTCCAGTTCTATTGTGGAGTTAGAAGCCTGTGGCTGCTAAGTTTTTTGTGTCTCACACACACCCGATGTCATAATAGATGCTCACTTTAAGCAATACACAATTTTTTTTCTGCTGGTTTTAACTAAACCAAGATACTTTTTTAAAATTTTTATTCATTTATTTATTTATTAAAAATTTCCACCTCCTCCCCGCCTCGATTTTCCTCCCCCTCAACACCTCCGCCTCCCTTTCTAGTCCTAAGAGCAGTCAGGGTTCCTTGCCCTGTGGGAAGTCCAGGGTCCTCCCCCCTCCATCCAGTATTTATATACCAAGATACTTTTAAAAACAAAAGGTAAAGGGCTGGGGGAAATGGCTTGTTTGTCAAAGTGCTTCCGGGCAAGCATGAAAACCTGAGATTCAATGCTCACTACCCATGTAAAAGACTGTGATCTCAGTGCTGAAGAAATAGCGATATGATAATCCTGGCTTACTACCCAGACAATACAGATGAATTGATGAGAAGTAGCCTATGCATGTGTGTTCAAGCACATTTGCAAACATATAGCCATACGTGTGCACACAAAAATCCATAAATACTTGTCCACACACACAAAAAAATGCATCAAAATTTTCTTCTAAAACTTTTAAAATAGACACACATTCTGTCTAGTTCCCCCTGGAATACATACATTTATACTCAAATGTGTGATTCAATTGGGCATTTGTCAAAGGTGCTAGTCAATATATAGGCATAAAATAGGAGTCCTAAATTAATACATAAATTGCCAATTATAGAGGCCTAGCCTCTCTTTGTTGTAATGAATCAGTTGAACAACTTCTCAGGACAAGGATAATATAATCACAGAGACTATATAATTTGGTGATCAGATCATTAATCAAATCCATTTCTATAGTAAAACAAGAAATATGTGAATATTTACCTAACAGAAGGAAAGCAGTCAAGAATTACTATTACCTATGAATTTTGAAAGGGTGAAGTAACATGATGATAAAACCTAGAGAATTTACAAGATAAAAATATTAAGCATGTACCTATAAGCACTTTAGGATACATATAATTAAACACACTCCTATACTCTTAAACACATACCCTTACACTTGAATGAATATTGCATATTCTATGGTAACTATTTCATAAACAGTGAATTATTCTTTTCAACATTTATTATTCCTAGCCTGGAGAGATGAGCCATGATGTTTAATGAATCATTTTTTCCTTTTTAAACTGTTTCTTGATCCATAAAATGAATTCTTAAACTGAATTATCCCATAATATGTTAGATCTGCTTTCATTAAAATAAGAACAAGAGGGAATAAAAGAGGGCAGGAGAAAGACAGAGAGGAAGAGAGGGAGAGAGGTAGAGGAAGAGGAGGGAAATGTTTATTCAGATTTTCATTGTACCTCTGAGTGTGGCTGCTCAACTAGGAAACCTAAGAGATCTTTCTACAGACTAAATTGTTTCTTTATTCTGTCTACATTTATATGGACCCTGTATCTGTATAACTAACCTTAGGCCAGGTCAAACTCTGCATGATAAAGAGGCAAGAAGCTCTTGCCTGTTTTCTGGAATTGCTTGCTTCCATCTGTGACAGCAGCTCCTCTAAAGGGCTTGCTCTATTAAAGATTGACATTAAGCGCCAGCAGAAAGATTTGTCAGTGCCTGTCATTTCTCTTGCTTCTAAATGACTTGACCCTCCCAAAGAGATGCTGAATTTGGATGTCGTGCATGCAAACGCCAGAAGGATGTCCACAGGAATGTGCAGACAGTTGCATAAATAAATTTGTAGACATAGTCCTTTTATTATCCTACATAAAATGGGGGGCTGTGACTCTGAATAATCTTCTCATGGTCTTTTGTTATCAAAGAAGGTTCTGTGTGGATATTAAATGGCCATACTATTCATTCACATCTGAGATTCACTTCATCTTAACTAGCAAATATTCTCAGGAATGCTACATTTGGAGCCAAGGGAAAATGTGGTGAAGGACATCGGAGGAAAAACTGTTACACAATTTGACTGTTGTAGAGAAGGAACATTTTTAAAAAGGAAATGATTTTGAATAATTTTCTACCCATGCTTGTTATTGTTGTCCTCCTATGCTCGTGCACAAACAACACTAAGCAGCCTCACCTCTCCTTCACTCTGAACCCTGTGGAGAAATGGCGAAGCTTGTTTGGTTCAAAGTGATCAAGAGAAACTTAACTTTTTCCTTTCATGTCACTTCAGCATGTGTTTAAGGTAAATATGTCAAACCATGTTTACTCCTAAATATTGGTCAACCAAAAGAAATTATCACATGGATTTTTGCCTATTCAGTTCTTGTGGGGAATAGCTTTAACTACATTCGTCCACTCTTACACTGCCTTGACATCTATTGAATTCAGTTCTCTACCTGTCATGCATAATTCCCCTCAGCATCCTAATATAGCATATTTAATAAATTTAGAATTCAGATAATGTCAAGCTCAAATGAGCTGCACCTTCCTTTGGAAAATGCGCTTTAACAATATATCCAAGGGTCTTTTCATGCATCATTTCAATTTTTTGTTCCCAAATGCTCTCTCTAATACTATACTTCTTTAAAGCACAATGCATAAATCTACTGATTTGTACTCATGGTTAGGGAGCATGTCACTTTGAATAGCACTTTAAGACAGGGCAATTTCCTACTTGGTCCTATTTGAATCAAATGCCATCTGTTCAAAGTCAATTTGCTGCAGTTTCTGTTTCAATTAATCCCCCACTTATTTATCCACTTCATTACTGAAACACGTTTGTTGTTTGTTTTGATACCAACTTGGAAGTACATGGAATGGAGATGCCCTGAATATTCATTAAGTGTCTTCTGATTGCTGAGTCATGACATACATATCATCAATTCAGCTTTATTAAATACATGATATATAGCATTAGCATAATTGTTTTAGGGGATATGTTAATCTCTATCTTGCAATATATTTTATCACACTAATCAAATACAAAGTTTAGGTAAACAGGAAGGTTATGGCCAGCTCTGTAACAATTAATAAATGGAATGAGAGAGGTGATTGGGGTGAATTGGAAAGGGAATTAAAAAACAAAATTTCATAAAGTTGAATCAAAATTTACACTAAGGTCTATACACACGTTGCTTATAACAATGATTAACTTTTTGAAACAAAGGAATCTTGTCATTAATTTTAAGTTCTTTGTCTTACATTGTGGATCAGAGAGAGAGAACTCAGGGTATTAACCAATGCTATAGGAAAGCTCATGTGGTCATTTAAATTTCTATGAGAGCCCCTGAGTTAAAGCTTCCGGAAGATATTTGTCTTCCTGGTACGCCTTGTTTTCCACTGGGTACCTTTTAACAAACAAGACCCTGGGAAAGAATTAGCCTTGCTTCTCAAAATTTATTTATTTTCAAGGAAGATTACCATAAAATATACAATGCCAGTGCCTCAAAATGTTTACTTAAGCTTCTATTTGTGTCACAGGCTAATTCAAAAAGTAAGATCATGTTTATTACTTCAAATTAGGTTTGGAAAAGAAAAATCCGACTTTGAATTTAAATCATGAGTATGTCACAGTGACCTGAGTTTTGCCTAACCATAATAAATTCTGATTATTACTAAACACATATATTTCCAATTCTGTGTTCTCAAACTATAAATTATGCACATTAAATTGGACATGCTGCTATAAAGTTTATTTGTGAAGTGAAGCAATCAAGAGAATGCTGGAGATGTGTTTATATATCAAACTAAGAAAGAAAGCCATTTCGACAAGGATTTGCTTAGTCAGAATGCGCTTGTGAAATCCAGGTTGCTTTAAAAGAGATTGTACTGACGCTGTCTTTTAGTCCATCTCTTTACTGCAAGCTACTGTTCTGTTGACCCTTTGGTGATAAGAATCACCACTATCCTTACCAAAAACTTTAGATTGCCTTTAGTCTGAGTGCCACAGTTAGAAGCTTCCCTTTGTTAGCCTGATTTTATTTAACATACAGTGCCAAGCACCCAATGTGTCCTCCCACCTATAGCATTTGATGAGACCATAAGATCTTTCATTTACCACCCAATACTTTATGTCAATCATACAACAGTCCATTTCTGAAAACTTCAAAGATAATCTTGTATTTTCAGAATTCTACTGTTTGATACCTCAGAGTTCGACAAAATCCAAAACAACCCCAAAGCTAATTAAAGGAAGAACTATGTTTCAGTATTATAATTTCAGACTTGAATTTTTTATTGATTTTTACTGAGCTCTACATTTTTCTCTGCTCCCCTCCCTGCTTCTCCTTTCCCCTTTAACCTTCTCCCATGGTCCTCATGCTCCCAATTTACTCAGAAGATATTGTCTTTTTCCACTACACATGTCGATTAAATCTATATATGTCTCTCTTGGGGTTCTCATTGTTGTTTAGGTTCTCTAGGATTGTGATTTATGTACTGGTTTTCTTTGCTTTATGTTTAAAAACCACTTAGGAGTGAGTACATGTGATAATTGTCTTTCTGGGTCTGTGTTACCTCACTAAAAATGATGCTTCGTGCTCAACTATGTTCATAGCACCATTGTTTGTCATAGTCAGAACTTAGAAACAACCTAAATACCCTTTGACTGAAGAATGGATAAGAAAAATGTGGTACATTTACACAATGGAGTCCTACACAGCAGAAGAATGGATAAGGAAAATGTGGTACATTTACACAATGGAGTACTACACAGCAGAAGAATGGATAAGGAAAATGTGGTACATTTACACAATGGAGTACTACACAGCAGAAAAAATAATGACATTGTGAATTTTGCAGGCAAATGGATGGAGTAAAGCTTGAAATTTGATCACCTTGTTCACATTCAATTTTTGTGATGAGTTCTTACGGAAATTTGAGCAAATTAATTCCCAATACTCTGAACTTTCTTTTGGGGGTTTTATAAGAAACAACTAAGATAGTATGTATAAACGTCTTGAGCATATTAAACTCTAAATATTAATTATCATTTTTGTTACTGAATTAAAAAAATAAATGAAAACATGATCATATTTCAAAAGTTAGCAACATGCAATAATTCGATTGAGAGTAGAATTAGTCATATTGGTCAATTGCATAAACACATATTTCCTTATATAGTTTTGTCAAATAGTGATAATTCTACACTGAATAAGTCCAGGTTTTATTATTTTGAAGTTTTCTGGGAAAATAAAAGACACTTAGGAGATGGTTGTCTTTGTTCTGAGAACTAAATGATGACTGATAAGCCTTTGAGCGGGGTAAGGCTTGTTGAAGGGGAGATGATTGGGTTCAAGGGAAAACACATGACTGATGGAGCTTATTGATGGTGACATCTGCAGCAGAGATAAATGCACTGATGGTATTGATACCTTGTGAACAAGCATCTGTATGCATGCAGCCACACGATTCAAGCCAAGGCTCTTAGGAGAGCCGCAGGAAGAAAGCTTCCATTGTACTGGGAGATTGAGTTACAAAGTTCTCTTCATAAAGGCTCAATATTCCTTCTATCAAGGAGATAGAGGTTGCACCTCTCCCAGTCCTCTCAGGTTCTCTGTTTCAGGCATATTCCAAGTCTAACAAATAAATAATTCTCCACTTTTTCTTATTTCAAACACTTAATGCTCATGATCAATTTATGTCTCACAGAGGTTTATAGATAATCTGTCACTTATAGCAGCTTTTGGAAAAGAGGGTAAAGGCACTGGCTGGCATGTCATAGATTCAACATACAGATGCCTCTCACTGAGGGAGTGGACTGATCCCTGCAGTGATAAATTAAATCAGTGTTGACTAGTGTCTCACACAGTGCTGTTGTAGACTAAAAATATCGTAAAACACTCGTTATCTTTTATTGTGAAGTTAAGTGTAAAATTTCTACCATTTTAGTCATATTTCAACAAGGGTTGTGTCTCTAGGTTACTATAGAAAACAATAATATAAAGTATGTTCAAAAAATTCAAAGAAAGATTTTGAAAGTTGTCCCTAGAGAACTGTGAAACCCTAAGGAGATTACAGGTGGATCTATTCTCAATTAATAAAAGAATTTTTTAGAAAGATATAGACATTACAAACATGAAGGACATAAAAAAATAAACTTCACAAACAAATAAAATGTTTAAGTCTTCATATTACAGTCAGTTACTGCAATAATTTTCAAATTTTAAATTTTAAAATTTTAAAATTTTAGAATTTTAATTCTAAAAATGTAATGTAGGTTCTGTGGTTCAGACAGAACACTGACGCATGCTTGAAGTGTGCTGAAGTGCTCTATCATTTTATTCAGTCATCTTTGAATTTTTTGATAAAAGTACTCTCAACTGATCTAGAAACGCTGACTTCAGAGTTAATGGTGACATCCTTTCCCTTTGAATACCATAGTAGCTGAAGCACAGACGAAGGGAAGCACTTGGGCCCCTGACTCCTACCAGTCACTCTTTGGCTCATAAGATTTCGTAGTTCTTCTCCAATGCATTTATGCCGGCTTACTTATTCTTATGATAAACTTTGATTGCACGTTTTATTTATTGATAAGATACAGTAATGAGGGAGGTATTTTTATGAAGAAATAGGAAAACACATGAATAGATGTTGTTGAACTAGGTGTGAGGATCATAGGAATAATATATTGGGGTAACACAATGCTAAAATAGATGATATCTATATTATTTTGCATGTGTTAATTGAACTTCATTATATTTTTCTGTTATTTAGCAAAAGCTCAAATACAAAATTTTGGGAACAAGATAAGCAAATTTTGTGTACAATTTTCACTCAAATGAGAAGACATTGATAAAAGGAAAATTTCAGATCTACTGTGGAAGATGCGTTAGTAATCTGTGTTAAAATTGGGGATTCACTGTGTAGTCCTACAAATTTCTGGATTTTATAAATTACCTTTTATTAGCCAGCTAATCATAAGAACCAAGAGTATTAGCCTGGAGAGGAAGATAATGTGTATCTATTAGGACCTTGAAAGTACAGAGTACAAAAAATTACTTGGAAATAAACAGAAAACCAGATACACCACCTCACTGTTAACTTCATCTTCCAGCAACATTTTCCCTTCTTCAGTTTAGCTTTAAAATGTGGCAGAACAATTTGTACCCACACATAAAAACAAAAGCCACAGGATTCACATCTAACTTTAGACTTTCTGGGTGTACGTATTATTATAGTGCTGTTAATTTGTGTTTTCTTAACAGGAATTACTTTTAGGGAAAAAGAAGCTTATGATAATCAGTATATAAATGACATCAAGACTTCTGAGGGGGAAATGGAAGGAAAAGTACCCTTTCTGGGAAAGAAAATTCATGACAGTTATTTTCACTGAGGCCATTTTTGTTAATAATAAAGTCAATTTCCCTAATCACTTCATTGACTAAGAAGTCTCAGTCAACATTGCTGGCTCTGAAAGGTAAGCACAATGCCCTCATTCTGTATGTTATTATGTCGGTAAACTCATGCTCATTTTACCTTACTATTACTGTTAGAAAAGGGCTTTCTCTGGTTTCCTAGTTTAATTTAAGATGTAATAAAAGATGAGTCTACTTAAAGCAATCAAACAGTTTGTGACAAGTTATTTGGTATAATGATCACCATTAGAGTATCTCATTTTCTGTTTGGTTTAGTAACTAATGCCACAATTTGCAGAATCACCTAGACTGTGATCTAAAGAGATCAACAAAATCTAAAAGAATTTTGTAGCAGGATTTTTTCTTTATTCACTTCACAAAAAGCATTTCTTAACTCAGCAACATTTATCCCAGTTGTTAATAAGCTTTTTAAGGACTGTTTCTGTTTAAGCATTTAAAGTCTGTCCAGACTCCTTTATTGAGAAAGAGTTGTGTTATTGCTGAATAAGTCTAACCTCCCTTGATGTAAAGAAACTCATTTCCTGTCAGAATCATAAAGCACAAAGATGAATATTCTGTAAAATAATTGAACACTCATCAGCACAGCTGAAATCTATTGTGTTTGTGGAAATCGGAGAGTATAGCTCTAAGTCTGAAAATTCTTTCTCAAAATTATACAGCTTGAAATCACTTTAACATAATAGCTTTCAGTGGTAGGAATGCTACATTATACAAAACTATAACATAATTTGTGACTATTAGTGTACAAAGGTAAGTGTTTTATAAACATTCCAAACCAATTCTGATTACAGATATATGAGACAATCTGTACTGGATCAACACTGGAGTGCTGAATTCCATTAGAAGCTCTTTCTCAGTTCTAACAGTACCTCCCAATATTGACTTCTTCAACTTACTTTGTGTCATAGTTCCCCAGAGCAGGTAAATCATGGTCATTCTTCTCCTTAACTCTGGCTTAAGTGGTCTCAGCTACCTATAGTACTTCACGGTCTCACTCTTCAAATGTAAATGTCTGTGGGAATTAAAGACTTTTTTGTAGAGTATAGAAAGAAAAGTAATTACAGCATTTCCGTGGATGGACAGAACTTCCTTCAAGATCGTGTACCAGATCCTGCCTGTAAAATATGTGGCAAAAGGACATAAAAATGGAAAGTACATATTCTCACTATTTGTTTCCTTGATCTTACTATATAAACTAAAGTTTGTGTCAAATTGTCAATACAGAAAAGCTTACAGGCATGGAAGATTAATCTAACATTGTAATAGTGTCTAATCTAATAAAATTATATTGCTTATAATCTTTGAATGGGAATACCACCTGAGGTCATAGAGATGTCCAGTCCCTGGCTGCTGCCTAGGACCATGTCTGGGTCCATGGCCCTGCAGTGGTCATGGACTAGGATTATGTCCATGACTCCTGCTACCATTGTGGGCCCTGCAGATGCCCATTGTCCAGTAGCAGTCTGATACCATGGTGTCCAAGGGTCATGGTGCCACCAGGGCTATGGTGATACCCACACTGAGCTTCTGTCAAGTGCCATGTCTGGGTCTGTAGCTTTGCTGAACCTAGAGTCTGTAACAATGTCCATAACTCATGTTAGCACAGGAGATCATTGTAAGCATGCTGTGCTGGCCCTGCCCCTCAGTGGATACTGCATGAGGAGAGCTGGACCAGTTCTCAGGGGAGAGTTCCCCCAAATAAGCATTCAGGACTGATATTCTCACCCCTCACCACAGGCATGCCTCTCCCCTTGACAGCATACTAGAGCTAACCCTGTGGTTGGAGTCGCTGGTGAGCCAAAATATTCTTGAAATGTTAGAAATCTCATCTACAGAATAATGAAGGTAGTGCAGTTAGTATTGTTACCACAAAGTAGGAGCTTTTAAAACTTATTCTGTAAGGACATGCAAAACTTTAAGAAGCTTTGTTTGTTTAGGAGCTGGTTAAGACACATGCCTTGAGCTCTTTGCAGCATCAAGAGTTAGCTGGAAACAGGAGCCTTTGCAAAAGGGCAGACCAACTGTCCCTAGCAGCTAGCCCCCTGTCAACACCCAGCTTTGTGGTCTAGACAAGAGTAGAAATAACTGCTCGGGGTGAGGGTTGGGGCATGCGCAGAAGCAGAAGTAGTCCATACCCTGTACTGCAGAAGTAGTCAATACCCTGTACTCAGCAAAACCATCCCCCTTGACCCTGAGAAAACCTGGCTTGCAGTTTTTGCCTCCATAGGTCAACCCCAAATGAAGGACCGGAGCTCTCCCTACTGCACTGTGTGGCAAGTAATGGGGAACTCCCAGCTACCTGGAAAGAATAAACCTTGATTTTGTATTCTGGACTTGACTGGATTCCGGTGGTCTCTCTGGGGCTCTCAACTTGGGCACAACAATTCCTTAGAGATGTAGTTTGAAGTTATTGATACCATCTGCCAAGGAGTACAAGACCACTAATTATGTGTGTGCTGTAATCCTGTGCTGAATGCCACGACAAGATGCATAAAACTCTCAATATCCCTTGGGATGTTTAGTCCTCAGTTGACTGCATCAGGTACCAGAGTCTCTGTTGTTTTGCTTGTATTGTGAAATATCTTATCTGCCAAAGTACATTTACTCAAAACATTTCTCAATTCTCAGGGTAGCTCCCTCAAAAGCAGAAACCACCTAGAAACCACACATATCCCGTTGCACCCCTGCAACTGTCTCAGCTCAGTGTTTCTCCTGATCATGACCCAAGAATATAACACTGTGTGATGGTGATGGGGAAAGTTAAAACAACACAAAACAAATAATTTTTACCTATTTATGTATTGTGGTTGTTATATAAATCATATACATATTAATTCCATGGCAATGAATGGAATATTTAATAGTGTTGAAATTTATTTCATACACACTAATTATGTTGATTGATGCTTCAACAGGCCTTCAATACCACTAGTCAATCTGCTATTTAAATGCCAAAGTACCATTGCAAAAATTATGTCAAGCTAAATAAATGTAAAATTAATTAGTGCTTTATATGCAAATATCAGTTAAAATTGGCTAAGATATGTGAGAATTAGAAATGGAGAAAGAAAAAAGTATAAAAGACAAAGGAAAGGAAAAGAAAAGACAAGCAAAGAAAAAGAAATGGCAGAAGAAAATAGAACTATCTGATTAAGAGAGGATGCATAGGAACAGACATGTCATCTCTCTTTTCATTTGAAGACACAAGTGAAAAAAAAAAACACCTAAAAGAGGTGCAGGTTCAGCCCTCTGCTTTCTATCTACCATAATTCTACTGTACAGAGCTTCCCTCTAATCATCTATAAAGCATTTTTTAGTTTCCAACTGACTGGTAGTATTCCAGTGACAGCTGCTTTTTGTTGATAACATTTATTATTGATAAAAATCAAATTAGCAAAGAAAAAAAGGCTAGTTGGAAATGATAGTCCCTATAGGTTCCAATCTTTGCACTCTCTTCCATATACATATCAATAATCTAGTATATTTGGAACATTCTTAATGTTTTATTTTTCTTGGAGATAAAACCCAAAATAAAAAAAACTAATATATTTAACTCCTCCAAGAAGGAAGAGGGGCTTTCTATATTAAAGTTGCATGCATTTGGCAAATCTTTCTTCTTTCTAGAACACATCATTTCTACTCATGTTTGGGCCCTGTCTCTCCACTCTCCCGACTTTCCAACATCTATTAATTGGTATGAGATATTCTGACCAACTTTGTTTATCTTGTAGTGACTTACCTCACTAAAACAGTGTACTCTATAAACAAATCTTTTCAATTGAAAAAATCCATTCTCATCAGGCAGTGGTGCTGCGTGCCTTTAATCCCAGCACTCAGGAGGCAGAGGCAGGCAGGTCTGAGTTTGAAGCCAACCTAGTCTACAAGAGCTAGCTCCAGGACAGGTTGCAAAGCTACAGAGAAATTCTGTCTGGAAAAATAAAAACCAAACCAAAACAAAAAAATTCCTTTCTACTCTGTCTTCATCTTTAAATATTATTAAAACAGCTAGTTGCTTCTGCTGGCCAGGGTCTTTAGTTTAGAACAAAATTAAAGATGGTAGTAAATGAAAAGAGGGATGAGCATTTTCAAAGAACTAACATAAAAATTTTATATTCGTTTTAATTGAGATTTATATTGTAGTGTATTCGATCGGCAATTACAGTAGATATTCCTGTGCTTCATCTTGGCTCTATTACTATTTAAGGGTATGGCATTAGATAGTTAAAATTCATTTGTAAAACAACAAAATTGAACAGTACTCTACTAATCATTTCAATTCCATACCTGAACAGAGTCTTTACATCAAAATGGATATGATTTACTATTAAATGTTGCTGCAGAAACTAACTGCTAACAAATTAGAATCATATTTAATGAGCCAGACATAGAAAGTATCATTATATTGATTCTATATCAAAGAAAGATGGACTGAAAATATGCAGATGAATGTCTTGATAGTGTCTTTTCATATTGGTATTTATAACATTAACTTTTACATATATATGGGATACATTATCATTTTTTTTGTAAAAGTCAAGAAAATTCTTACCAAAGGAAAGTTTCATTTTAATCCAAGAAGTAACACATTTATGCAAAAGTAATAAAAACTTTATTCCTTGAATAACATTTAATTCTATTTTCACCACCGCCAAGTAAAATTATGAATATATTACACTACATTGTATTTTGTGTGCATTACGTTATTCCCATGGGGAATTTTCTTTATTATAAAGTTGTAGCCCACAGACTTTATGTCACCCAGGAACTGTTCTGCTTGTTTTGATTCTTGAATTTAGCACCATATTTATTGGATGCAGTTACAAGAAAAGTGTTGACAGAGCTTTCTTGGATATATCCTGCTGAGTTTCAGAAACTGACTTTAGAAGTGATTCTGTGATGATAATCAGTACAGAATTGCACCAGAGGTGTGTGCAGTGTGTGCAGGATGCACTGGGTTCTGATGTTGTGTAAGTATCAGCCCTCAGCTGTGTCAGAAGTTGCCAGCCCTTTTGCGTAAATGGAACAGATTTCTGGTCCATAATCATAGCAGCCTCTCCAGAAAGACAGCTAGAATGATGCTGATTGTGGTGCGAGGGCCAAGTATTCAGCTCTGGAAGAGAGCAGTAAGGAATGGGATCTTTATAAATTACAGTCTGACCCTGCATATAATGTCCTGATTTTAGCTTTAATTCTACAGATCTATGTGACTATGATCTTGGTAATTCTACTCTGTCAGTTTAAGTGTATTCAAGTGAATAATAAATGGAAACAATAGCACCAGATGATAGCAGTCCCTGTACAATATAATCTTCCTATAAGTCTATCAACTTTGAGTGTTTTAGGAGGGAGCGAATCATAGTCAAATGCAATAGAATTCAAATGGATTATTATGTTGGTTCTATTATGTGGAATTCCCCTCAGTATGCTGTGAATACCATTGGTAAATATAAATCTGCTTTGGGCCTATTGCAGCCCAGAATAGGGCAAGGGAGGAATTCCAAACAGATCGAGGTGGAGAGAGTAGGCAGAGTCAAAGGGAAGCCATGTAGCCGCTGCAGCAGACAGACACAACCACATGGTAATATACAGATTAATAGAAATGGGTTTATTTAAGATATAAGAGCTAGCCAATAAGCTAATTGTAAACCAGTGTTGTAATAATTTCAGTTTCTGTGTGATAATTTCAGGTCTGGATGACTGGAAAATATACAAACAGCCTCTAACCACAGTCCTAATCAACACATTTGTTCTTCGTGGCTAGTGACTCCAATTTTTCCATTCATACAAAATAAAATATATCTTTTTCAAATATTAGTCATATTCACTTTTATGATTCTATATTATTTGTTGCCAATGGAGAAGCTCAAATGTAAGTTTCTCTTTGTGATATAGTAACTAAAGAAATACATTGATCTTCTTATTCAGAATGTTATATGTTTTTTCATACTTAGTTCAAAAACATGGGTAGGCTTAGAAGACACTGAACTACATCATTTTTAAACATTCTTCAAGATGTCACACATACGGAGGTTCATTACACATTCCTGAGCATGTCAAATCTTATTAATACTACATGAGGGACTGTGACAGGAGTACACTACTGCCCCTGATTTATTGTTCAAATTATATTTAATGCATGATAAAAGATACCAAGGAAGCATAACTTTGATATAACTGCAAAATTTATAGTTTTGTGAGATGAAAGAATATCATTTAATTATATATTGATAAGTTATTTGTGAAATGTGTTTTAGAGTGTAATATCCTTAATTTCAGTCTTCCATGGTGTTACTACTCTTTAAATGACTAAGACAAAACAGTGAGCACAGGTGAATACCACACAAGAATGCTTTAAGGTCAGGATGATGTCATTACACCACATACTAGTACAATTGGATTCTTTCTTGTGAGAACTTGGAAAGTATTTCATTAGGAAGAATGGATGCCAGAAAAATTCACCAAATATTTTCCTTCCCTGTGATTGGTCCACTAGCTTTCAGCTACCGTTAATTATTCCCATTCTCTATCAGATCTCAGTAAACCTGATTAGGTAAGATGACCAGATGACAGACCCAGGAAATGATTGGAGATTTAGGTGGAATGATCTTGTGGATTTGAATTTTAAAAGGTCTAATTGGTAGAATATATATTTGTTCCAATTTTTATTCCTTGCTGCACTGGTCAAAAGAAATAAGTACAGAATCTGGTGTCAGAAAGACAATTTCATTATAAAAGTGAATGTATGTACTGTAAGGAGTATAAGTCATAATATTTGGGAAATACACATTTTTAAAAAGAAAGAAAATCTATCATCTGTATCTATAGCATCTTCTTAGAAAGTTTTAGGTGGGTGAGGGTGGAGCAAAGACAAGAAGGTGATGGAATGATCAACTGAAAGATGGCAGCAAGGACTGGCAAACAGCCCAGAAGTGCAAAGGAAAAGACTAGTCCATGGTGTGTTTCAGAACAAAGGTGTGACAGGACATGGGGACTCTTAAGAGGGAGAGAAAAATGAATGGTTGTTGTGGGATAATCTTCACACAGTGAAGATATGTATCTGCCAAGGCACCTTCTAATTGGTTTAATAAAGAGCTGAATGGCCAATATCTACGCAGGAGAGAACAGGCAGTACTTCTGGGAAGAGAGAGACATTCAGAATGAATCTGGCATACGGGAGTCACCATCAAGATACCAAGGGAGTTGAAAGCACAGAATGGAGGAGAAGAAAACAGCCAAGTTGCAAAACAAACATAACAGAACTGGGATAGCTGAAGTTGAAACAGCTAGTTGTGAACAAGCCTAAGCCAGGGTAAAGCACTGTATCATTAACAATAAGTTTTCATGTCATTCTTGGGAGCTGGTGGTCCTTAAAGAAAGTCTGATGAGAACAAGCAACAACTAATGGTGACTACAGGAGTTCCAGTTGTGAAGATAACTTGGAGGCAATAACATTCATATAAAGAAACTGCAATTTAACAACATGAAAACTTTCTCTAGAAAGACTTAATCTCACTTAAATACAAGGTTTGTTTTAGTAATATGATGGCTGTAGGTTTTTCTCCAAGATCCATGACTTCACTAACCTTGAGTTGTTGGCTAGGTTAAAGTACCATGTGTTCTCTCTTGTTTGAGAGGATTTTAAGTTCAACTACAGAGATCTCTATAGTTACCACTAATGCATCCTTAAGGTTATTGTGCCATACTGGTCATTGATATGATTCATAGGTCTCTAGCTGGTTAAAATTATTTATTGCTTTCCATCTTTGGAAGCTTGAATGGTGCCTTTCATAAGATAGCATGGAAATTGGTCCCCAGGGAGGAGGCATTCAGATCAGTTATAACTCAGCAGCCTTCTCTAGGCTCTGTCTCTAAAGTGCATGGTGTCTTTATAAATACAGACTTACTTTCTACCTCTGGCATACACTTAAATATAAGTGTAGCCTTTACTCTTCATCATGGACACGTATCTGTGCAAGAGACAGAAATCATTACAGAAAATCATAAACAATCAAAAAGCAGAAGCATGGAGCCCAATCCGCCAGATTCATCGGCAAGCCACCTGCACATCCAAGGCTCAGGAAATATTGCAGAAGAGGGCAGAAAGATATCAAGAGAATCACGGAGTTTGTTGTGAGACTATGTTTGCTAGTCATGGCAGAAGCAACTCCATAAATTCTCTCCGGGGTAACCTATTAATATGATCTGAGCAAGGTAACAGTCTCAGAAGAAGCAAAGTGAACGAAGAAAGACCAGAATGCCTCAATCCCAGCAAAAACACGACAGGCAGCCAAGGAACAGTGACAGTGCGGTAAACACTTCGCTCAGGAGAGAGCATTCCAATTGGTTATTCAGAATAGTCAGCCCTGAAAACATACATACAAGTAACATTATCCAGATTTAGAAGATTTTATTTAGGAATATACATGCAAGTGCATATATATGTGCACAGACACATATTCACAGACACATTTGTGTGTATGTATGTGTGTATGTGTGTGTGTGTGTGTGTGTGTGTGTGTAAAACAAAAATCAGTGAAAAAGTGTTCATAGATTTGAAAATGAGTAAGAAGGGGTATAAGGGAGAAAGGCAAAGGGAGAGGAAATATATAATTATTTTATATAATTATTTAATCTCGAAAACAAAATAGGCAAAAATGTTTAATAAATATGCTTTACATAGAAAAAACGCAAGGTTTTAGTCAAAGTCAAGAGCTGAAGAATGAATTAGAGGCAAAGGCCAGAAATGAACCAAGCCAGAATCACACTGCAAGCTTGTTTAGATATTTCTCTCTGTTGGCGTTCCTGCCTTAGCATAAAAGAGAAACCATTGTGAGAGTTTCTGAATTCAACATGCTTTATCTGAAACACTAGACGAATAAGCTATTAATTGCTACCACTTGCGATTTATTTGAGCAAGAAAATGTCCCTCCAAGTCACAGATCAGCCTGCAGAATATTGTCCGCTCCAGTTCCAATTACTCACTTTCAGTACCTGTAATTTTCAAACCAGCTGTCTTCATTCGCAAAGGGTCAAATCACACCTGACTTATGTTTTCCCATCTCTCCACACACAAAAGAGAAAGCAGAAAAAGATTTGGACGTATGTGCCTCCCCTCTATTTACTTTATGAGTCAATCTTCTGAAGGGTGAATGCTGCGAAGCTGGGGAAAGCTCAGGACAGTTAAATCTAAGAAGCTTTGATGCTCATCTGTGCATGCCTGTTACACTTCAATCATGTCTCATGTGGATGGGTCAGAGTCATTTAACAGTGTATGCGGGGCTGCACTTCCATGGCGCTGACTATCTACATGACTGTGCCTACCTCACTGCACATTATCTATCAATGCTATTGTACTAATGTACTAAAAAATAGTCCCTGGCATTCAATTTAACTTGATTATGAAAAGCCTTCGACCTGCTTTTCAGAAGGAAAGGATGATGATTGCTAGAAATAATTGCTCCACTGTGATTAATGAGTCCTCTCAGGATTGCAGCTCTAGACTGGAAATCTGGTAGTTTTCATGAAATTAAAGAGTACTTCTTATCAAAGAACTTATTCTTTACCGCATTGTTGAAAATAGAATCTAAAATCCCATTACATGAGTAGGTGATAATATGTTCATCAATGATGTGTTTTAGAACATGTTTTACAGCTTCTAGAGGAAAAACGACAACTTCAACAATCAAGTGCTTTTTCTCGAATGTGGATGAAAAGTAATAGTTGGGAAAACTGTTCCATTAATTATCCTAGGAGATTTTAACATTTCCTTTTCATTAAATGCAATGTGTTAATTGATTTGTATTTAGATGATAACATAATTGCAGCTTAAAATAACTTGAAAGGATAAGAAAAATTAGAGCTAATTATGTCTAACCTAATATACTTCATATTTACAGGGAACCATCCCAAGCTCTTGCTTTCAGCACTTGTCCCTTATCCATCCTTTCAATGTGAAAAGCACCTCTCTTCCTGCACCCCTGCTAGTCTCAAATCGGTGATGACAGATAGAACGTAAGGTCGGTAAGAAAAGTGGAAAGGATGGATGGCAATTCCACACTGCTTCTCAACCAAACCTCTTCTCTCAGTTTGTCATATCTTGAATAAGTCCCCATTCAGCAGTTAATATTCAATAATTGATATCTTTGGAAAAGAAATGTAATAACAAATTATTTGAGCTGCTTTTATCCCTGTCACGAGTAGAGCGTTGGATTCTGTGTTTGCAGATATCACTATTTACAATTTTACCACAGCATAAAAACTGGGAAAATGTCAGAACAAAATATGGTTCTATAATTTCTGAACTAAGAGAAGTGATGCAAAATAATCGTTTGATTAGAGAAACTAATAATCATAATCGTGATGCTGGAGGTAGTACATTTCTACAGAGAGGTAAATGGGAGAGGAGACTTTGTAAGCACTAGCCATACTCCAAGTTTTCATATGCCTGATTGGTTTTCATTCATGCAAATATTCATAAGTCTGTCTTTTATTCCCACTTTACAGGTATGAATAGGATTATCATATGGCAAATATATACAATGACACATCTCTACCAGAATTTCTGCTTCTGCAGATAACATCATCTTATTTTAAAACAGCCATACTGTATATATACTCTATTTATATTTATTTACATTTTGTGAAGATGCATTTTAACACGTCTATCATGGCTTACAAAAATGAAAACATGATTACTGACAGTGCCAGATATTTTAGTTTAGTTGAGAGGTTGGCAGATAAGGTACATTGTAAATGTCATGTTGTAAGTACTTTTGAGGTACAACATGAGAATACACACTTTAAAAAATGAGTTTCTGTGAAGTTAAAGTAAAAGAACTGTTCAAAAAGCAATACTCAGTGCTGGTGGACAATACATCAGTATCTACCATCAGAGGAAGGTACCCTAAGTGAAAGTAAATGGAAGAAAAACAATAGCAGAGCACAGAAAACCATGAGAATCTCAGTGGCAACTTTGCAGGAAAGCACAAGATGAAATTCAGGGATGGAACACAGCCAGCTGGTGAAGGCTCAACACACAATCAGTGGCAGAACACAACTTAAACTGGTCAGGACTTTGGAAGTTTCAGTGATGTCAGAATGAAGAAAAACTTGAACATGTGGGACTGGAAGCAGAGTGAGTAGGAAGAAATCCATGGTAATCATCAAAGACAGAGGTACAGAGTTGGTTATCTTAGACAATACTGTAATTGTTTAGATGAGAAATCATTCACTGCAGATACAACGTCATGACATTTACAAAATTACTGCCTATTTGAATGTGCAGCATTTAAGAAAGAGAAAAATTTAGGCTTAACATTTGCTTACTGGTTGGATGATAAAAAATGAGTTTCAGATTTATTCATAGTGAATTAACATGGATCAACTAATCAGATAAACAAAATCAACTGAACAGCTAGGAGTTTTCCTTATCATTACTAGTCCGTGAATTAGAAAGAATCAGATTCACTGGCCCTTGGTCTTTACATGACTGAAGGTGACTGACAGTTGTCTGGCTGGGGCAGATTGAGGGGCCACAGACAGTGGCACTGGGATTTACCTCTACTGCAGGTACTGGCTTTTTGGGATCCTATTCTCTTGTATGTATACCTTGCTCAGCCTAGATGGAGTAGGGAAGGCCTTGGACCTTCCCCAAATCAAAGTGACTTACCCTCTCTTAGGATTAGAGGCAGATGGGGTGGGAGTATGTGGAGAGGATGGGAGGAGGGAAAAGATTGGGAATTTGGATTGGAATTAAAAAAAAAAAAGTTTAATAAAAAAAAAAAGAAAGAAAGAAACCCAGAGGCAGGAACACAGAGAAATCCCAGAATCAGTGCCAAGCACTGCCCTCTTTCCATGTGAGACCTCTGTTGCTTCTGATTTGCAACTCAAATAAGAAGAATGTTCTAACTATTCTTCCTTCATATGTTATCACTTCCTCTTCTTGAAGACATACTGAGCCAGGTCATCTCATTAATGTGGTCTAAGTTTCAATCAACAAAATAACAAAGAGACTTTTAGGGCATACAATATCTTTTATATTAATGGGTAAAATTATGGTCTGATATTTGCAAAATGTTTAAGGACACAGTTTATAATATCAAATTGATTTTTACTATTCATTTAAAATGCATGCATGTAAAAAACCACAGGTGGTATTTTAAATAATATTGTTTAAAATTTATTTGTATTCTAATGGATGATAAGCAAAATGTTTGTTAAGGGTAAATGTTGGGGCAAAGGTCAATGCAAAGAGATGAATAGTGATCTCAAGAGAACTCAGACTGATTGTCCAGTGAACAGCATACTAATTTTCCAAGAATATATGCATAAACTTGCCAACTACCAGTGACAACGATTTACACTTGATTGCATGATCTGGGAATATTTTATTAAGTATAGTTGTGTTGATGTTGAAATCCATAAACCATATAACTAGATATTACATTTTTAAAAGGAATAAGAGATACCTGTTGAAAATATTTGCAGGCTTATAAAAGTTTCAAATGCTATGAAGCACTGTTTTAAGTCACCTCAATCTAAGAAACACTGATTATTAAAAGTACATGAACATCATTATCATCATCTTCTTTGTATATATTCATGTGGAATGGTCAGAAGATTAAAAGTTTATTATTTTTATATGCTGACATTTTTAATTTAATGTAACTAAAAATGCAAGAAGAGTACAGCTGAAGAATCTGTTGAGTTCTAGAAAAAAGTTTTCTGTTTATTAATAACATCCATGAGTACTTAAAAGATCTATATGAAAGAAAGACATCCTTTTTAGAATAGAAAATTGCTAGTAAATAAAACTATGCAGGTGAACAGCTGTACTGCACTTCTGCTAGAGAGATAAAGGGGCTGCTGTGTTATATGACTTAAATAAACTATAAAATTAAAAATAAATTGTAGGAAGACAAATCCACATAGATAGTGATGGTGATTTTGTCTGTTGTATTAACACCAGGAATTTGTCTGTTGTATTTTGTCTGTTATATTAACACCAGGAATTTCAGGGCATCTTAACATTGGCATTTCTACCAATGTCATTCATATATTTACAGAGAAGGAAAATACCAAAATCAACCCATACAGCTATCCAGTGATATGAACCTTAGACCATGCTCCTCTTTGGGGAAGACCATAGTTTGTGGGCATAGAATCTCGCCCGAAAGTAATTTCTCCTATTTTGCTATTATATGAACTAAAGTTTTTATACAGAATAGTAATAGTAGAAGTAGTGCTGGTAGTAGCAGTAGCAGCATTTTGTTGTTATAAACCATTAAAAGTAGCAGTAATAATATTTTCCAGAGAATGAAGATGTTAGAAGGCACTCTTTTTTTTTAAAGTTTATTAATTTATAAAAAGTTTCCATTTCCGCCCCTCCTCCCAACACCCTCCCACTCCCCCTACTCCCTTTCCTCCTCCCTCTCCATCCCTAAGAGCAGTCAGGGTTTCCTGCCCTGTGGGAAGTTCAAGTTCCTCCCCCCTCCCTCCAGGTCCAGGAAGGTGAGTGTCCAGACAGACTGGATCCCAAAAATCCAGTATATGCAGAGGAAACAAGTCCCAGTGTCATTGTCAATGGCTTTTCAGAAAGGCTCCGGACCAGCCACATTCTGAGAATCCGGCCACATTCAGAGAATCTGGTTGGATCACGTGCTCGTTCAGTCCCAGTCCAACTGGCCTTGGTGAGCTCTCATTAGATCAGTCCCCATGTATCAGTGGGTTAACGCACTCCTCACGGTCCTGCCTTTCTTGTTCATGTTCTCCCTCCTTCTGCTCCTCATTTAGACCTTGGGGGTTCTGCTACGCTTTGCCACATTTGCCTGAAATTGCACCTATTTTACAGTAAACAAAACCCATTTATCATTTTTCAGCAAGAAACACTAGTAAAAGATAAAGTTTAACAATAACTATGAAAAGTATGCATGGTCTCTTTGTTCTGTGATGTAAGCTTCTCTCTATGAGGTGTGAGAAACCTAAAGAGGCTGGTATTGGAAGGTCTTGCAGTGACTGGAGTGTACTCTTTATGATAATGACCCCAGCCCTCCCTTTCTTTCTCTCCAACTCTGGTCATGAAATGTGCAGTTTTGCTTCATCCTGTGCTCCCTCCTGGATGTGCTGCTCCAAAACAGAGGCTCAAAAAGCCAGCATGCCTATTTATGGATAGGTGCCTGCAAATCTAAGCCAAAATTAACCTTGGCTACTTGATATGCAGATTATATTGCATATACTGTTAAAGTAACAGAAAGCTGGCTGATTTCACCTGAGACCCAGACCTCAATTCTTAAAGAACATAAGGTGAGTGCTAGATGCCAATACGGAAACACACAGAATAATGTATGAGAGTCCCACAATACTCTGACGTCATACAAAGAGCTTCCTCAGCTTGATAATATCAGATCCTCAGAAAATCTTAGAGCCTTAGAGACACAGGAACTTCCCTTTTCTTCTTATAACTACATCTCTAACTTTGCTCATTTTGAGAAACTCTTCACTTCCCACTTGTATCTATCTCTGTTATGCAGAAAGACTCCAATATCGATAGACATGAAAGAAGCTTGGGAGTAATTTATGAATTCTATATAACTAGTATTTCAAACATTCTGAATCCCCTTACATTCCAGGTAAACGGAATGTAGATACTGACTCATCCAAAAGTAGAGGTGCAATTAATAAGAAAACATATCTAGAAACCAAGTATATGGTGTGTGTGTGTGTGTGTGTGTGTGTGTGTGTGTGTGTGTGTGTGTATTCTGTCTCTAAGTGAGTTCCCGGGATCATTTTTAAGAAACTCAGTAAATACAGTTATACCCATATATTCTCCTGGCATCTGCCATGCTTGAAACAGAATCAAACTTTCTAATGAGGCAAAATTCTATGTTTTCTAAATATTTGCCAGTCACAATGGCACATGTAAGAAACTATAAGACTGGAATCATGAGATGTATGGGACTGGTACTGATAAAGCAAATGAAAGTAATCACTGTAAATATTTTGGGGCACTCTCTATGCTGGCAAATTTCTCTACTCAGTTTGTTGGGCCAAGTGGGAATTGGTCCATTGTTCTCTTGCACCAGGACTGCAAAGCTTATTAAAAAGTTGGAATTTCAAGGATTAAATACTTATGATGAATCTAGTATGGATATGCATGGAGTGAAATTTTCATCTTTGGATAATGACTTTGTTGACATTACATAAAAAATGTACCTTGGTCTCTACAACAGAAGAACTGAGGAGACATAAATAATTGCTTTTGCCCTTTGACATGTGGCTGGGAAGGGAGTTGGAGTGGGACATGAAGGGTAGATATGAAAAATACAAATTGTTTCCATGTATGAAATTTTCAAAGAATAATTAAAAATTAAAAAAAGAATAAAAACTTCATTGTCAATATCAATTTATTATTAATTTTATGCAATTATTTATAAATGACTGATAAGTACTAATATAGAGTAGACATAATTAATCTTAAAAAATGACAAACCTCTGATTTTGTCACAAAAATGTTGGGATGGGCAGCTCAATTTCTGCTATTTCAGGCTTGTTTTCTTAAAAAAAAAATCCCCTGAGAAACTGATTCAAAATACTGAATGGGAATTCATAGAGTGGACACAAAAATTTACAGTGGATCAAGGCCGGTTCATATTGGAGCACCGGACGAAACCCTCCACGGTCCAGATGAGGAGCAGAAGGATGAAGAAAATGAAAAAAGTAATCAGGACTGCGAGGGATGCGAGCACCCACTGATACAAGGGGACTGATATAATGAGAGTTCACCAAGGCCAGCTGGACTGGAAGTGAATGAGCACGTGATCTAACCAGATTCTCTGAATGTGGCTGGATTCTCTGGATGTGGCTGGCCCGGAGTCTTTCTGAAAAGCCATTGACAATGACACTGGGACTTGTTTCCTCTGCATATACTGGATTTTTGGGATCCAGTCTGTTTGGATACTCACCTTCCTGGACCTGGAGGGAGGGGGGAGGAACTTGAACTTCCCACAGGGCAGGAAACCCTGACTACTCTTAGGGATGGAGAGGGAGGAGGAGAGGGAGTGGGGGAAGTGGAAGGGTGTTGGGAGGAGGGGCGGAAATGGAAACTTTTATAATTTAATAAACTTTAAAAAAAATTTACAATGGACAAATAAGATTTGACTGACCCCAAAGAAAAAAATTTCATGATTATTCCATTAGGGTCGGTAGGTCTGACTTCAATGTTAGCTTGGGACTAACCTTCTGATGCCTTCTTCCAATGAGTGACAGGATAGGAGCCAAAAAAAAAAAAAAAAAAGACCCAGACAGCTCAGGTCTCCAGGACAGGAACTCTGAGAGTGTCCACAGGATCCTGGTACAGAAGACTGTTTCTCTGTGGCATTTGTCAGACTGATTGTTTATGACTCATACCTTTACAGAGGCTACAAAAAGAATGGACAAGAACATGGATAATTATTTTTGAGAAACAAAGGTTTTACTTTCAGAATTAAAGCTTGAAATAAATTCACTCAAGATAGTATCCAACAAATGTAGTCAAAGCACCATAATGTACTGTTGGGTTCATCTAGGTAATGTCCCTCTGCGCAGTATGATTATTGGAAATTCTATTCACAACCTCTTGTGACTGCTATTTAATAGCAGTGTTTACACATAAATCATAGCTCTTTGATTCTTTAGAGATAATATTGATTTTTAATTTTCAAATTAGTAGTATTTTATTCATAAAATATTTATATGGCCATTTAAAAACATATAGCATCATTTTGGAAAGCCATTAATCTATATTTTTCTACGTTTATGATAGAGAGAATCAAAAGTAAATAACAAGTACACTAATACTGGATTTCCATGAGAATAAACATTTTTTCAAATTTTGCCCCTGAATTTCTTATTTAATTTTTGCTTTCTGTATTCTAGAAATATTTGAATACCATAGTGGACATAGTTACAGCCATATACCAGAAACCCTTTGTCCAGTAACATGCATTTCTGAGCACGAGTTGGTAACATTAGCTGTTTTATAAAAATGCAATATATGCAGTACTCCACTAAGCACTCTGCAAAAGCAACACAGCCAGTCATAAAGGTGCTGACATAGAGAAGTTGCATACCAGCTGTGCAAACATGGGAATTTAAATTTTGACAGGTAGCATGACCTGTCTAAGATTGCAAGAATGGAAAGCAGAGAAGCTCTTTGTCATACGACAAAGCCGCTGTCACACTGACTGCTGAGCACACTCCCCTCACCTCATGTAGTCTCTTGTGATCCATATGTAAAATAATGTAGCAGTTGATAGTTTATATATTCAAGAAAATTTTAAAACTAAATTTAAATTCAACAACATAATTGAAATTTTCTCTTAAATTTAAGTCACTTTTTTAAAAAAATAGTATTTGCTAATACTTGATTCTAGAAAAACAAATCCACAGACAATGTGAGAGAAAAATTATTATCCCCAACTTAATTAAAATTGAGCTACATTTGTCATTTATTTCAACAGCTTGCAATAGGCTACTGTGAACGACAGAAGTGAACACATGCCTGTCTAATTCCAGACACCTTTACTATTCTGATTCACTTAGTTTCAAAACTGCGTAGGAACATAATTTTTATAATTGCTCCCTTTTATGGAAGACTTTCAGAAGGAACTATTTTCTATTAATATTTGAGTTGCTTTATTTTGTTCTTATAAATCCAAGGGGCTGCTACAGTGAAAACACCCCCAACTTGTCAATTTCACCCACTGTTGGATTTTTAATTTATTGCATTTAAATGGCTCATGATTTCCATTCATCGCCTTTATAAATTCCCAATTGACTATTTCTATTGGCATGTTTATTACCTCACATTCAGATTAATGTCATCTTCTGATACTGTATGTTATTCTGCAGTGCATGGATATGTTATTGCATTCTGCAAAATTCTCTTAAGTTGCAAGATCTTTTCTTCTGTCTCATTACTGATAAATGTTTTTAATCTCTTGACTACTTCTAAATTGGACAGAGTGCTTCCCATCAGTATCTCTGACCATGTACTGGTTTTTACAGATGTTCTGTGGTAGTAAGAGATGGAAATGATGGTTTAATGCTTCCCTGTTGAAGAGTAATGAGTTTAAGGAAAATCTGGAAACTCAATGATAGTTTTATTTGGAGACTGATTCAGACCATGCTTTGATCTGAGTCCATCTAGGTACTGTGCTAGAAATGTTTTTAAAATGGTTAATGGAGTTCACTATTCAAGAAACAAATGGCGAACATGTCCACTCACCTTTAATTTAAAGATTAAGGAAGTGATTTCATTTCTTTAATTTTCTAACCAGAGTGCTACAGAACTAAATGATCTTTTAAATAAAATTTACCCTCTGGTTTAGTTCACTGATCCAGAATCGATTACCTAGAATATCTACCAGAGACCTAGGGAAGAAAATACCTTCATTATCTCTACAAGTTTCCAGTTTGCTATTTCATTCAGAGAGAGGAATTCAGTATATAACTTTGGAATGGATAAAGGAACATATTAAGCAAACTGCAATATGACTTGAATAATATAGTTAGCAATCCATTCTTAACATTATCATTGTGTGATATCAGGAATTCACAAGTAAGTTCATCACTCATATGGTTTGAATCCCTGCTAAGATAAAAAAAAATAACTTTGATCACATTTTATTTTTTAATATTCGTTGAATTTCTCTCTACTTTAATCTGATCTGTCTACAAAAGATATTGGGTCAAGAGTTTCATTATTCTGTCAATTTTATCAGTTTCAAGAGGGTTTGGAATATATAAAAGTTACTGATCTGTGTTTTCTTTAATATACCAGTATGAGTAAAAGGGTTTCAAATGTAGATGGAAAGATACAATGTTTCTGTCATATCTCAAATATATTAAAATAGCATTTAGTAGTAATAAAATGATAATATGATGATAAGAAGCCCTTCTGCTCTTCTGTACATCAAGTAGGACCCTTTTTATGTAAAAAACAGAAACAATCTATACATTGATGTACAGTGAAAGTAGACGCAAGCTGATGGATTTTTGACATAAATTATGACAGAAAATTGGCACATGAGCTAAAGCAAATGGCATGAAATTATCATACACTAGATAAAAAATAAGCTCTTAGGCAGACTGAAAAAAATAATTATTTTTTCACATAGTTGTAAAACTGACTGTCAATAGATAATCTGTAGGAATAAAGAAGGATACTTATGGAGGAAAGAACTTTGTATAGATAATCGATACTTAGGCAATATGGAAGATTGATGAGTGTTTAAGCAACCCTTTTGGCTTCCACAGTATACGTGTGTGTAAGGTGCAGCCACAGATGTCAAGGTACAAGTCACAAAAGTACCTCAGAGATTAACATTTGACAATGACTTTTAAAAGTCAATAACACTGAGGATGTTGTAAAGGCCAGAGAAAGGATGCTCTTTTACAATCTTATTTGAAATAAATATTAGATATATAGCTTAAAAGAAGCTAAACTGCAGGAGGTTACAATGCTTCCTGCAAGAGCCATAAACAATCTAACAAAATCCCCATGCCAGACACAAGACACTTCCTTTTGAGTTGTTCCCGAGGGCTTTCAAAAGACTCCCTAAATAGCAAAGAACATTGTCATTGGTTACCTTCCAGAACTTTAAAGCAATAGCATATTGCTGAAGACATCCTTTACTTTGGACATAGGACTTGGAGGAATCGTGCTGGAATTGACCTATAACCCCTCCTCCACAACTATCCTCCATAACATTAGATGGCCATATACAAGCTGCCAAAGGAGATGAGAAATCACATGTTTTACCAGGCTCCAAAGTCTGTGAATTGCCACAATGACCATCTCAGCAAGACAACCGCAGCAATGGAATAGGGGTGCTTTGATCTTGGGACTAATCAACAACTGTGTAGTTAGAGTTAGTTCTGCTCCATGAAAGCAAATAATGTCACCTACCCATGGCTAAAGTGGTAATAGACCCTACAAGAAGCCTACTATTGGCATTTTGGTAAATAAATATGATTGATAACTGCATTCTAAATACTTATATTCTATTCACAGATACATGTGACTCCTATTCCACATTCAAGAATCCTCTTTTGGTAGCAGCTGCAGGCTATTCTGGAGGTCTACAATAGGTCAAAATGCAGTGAATAAGTGAGTATGGGGTGCCCAGCTCCATGTGGCACATATACAGTACAAGCATGTCAGGCTTAGGAAGCCATTTTGGAATAAGGGACAGAAAGATTATAAAAACCAGAGACCGGGACACATTCTGCAAAATAGTCTGAGCTTAAGACAAAAAAATGTTCTGAGCATCATCTAGACAACAAACCAGTAAACAATGTTTCTCCGTGGCTCTTCCCTCCAGATTCTTGCCTTGAGTTCTGCTCTGACATCCCTCAATAATAAGCTGTGACCCAAAAGTATAAGCTGAAATAAATAATTCTTTCCTCACTAAGCGCTTTGGGGAAGAATGTTTCATTGCAGCAACAGGAAAACAAACTCAGAGTCATCTGAATGCAGAATGTGATTTTTACGTGATGGTAACAAGCTTAAGTGATGAGGATCTTTCAAACGGAAAAGATTCCCTTTGGTTAGTTGAGAGGCCCCGCTGGTCACAGATTGAAGTCTAGCATGGCCTGGTAGCTCATGGGAGACTCCCTTCCCAGCGAACCTTCCTGCTCACCACATGCCCTTATCTGGACAATGTCTCCAGGCCTGAGGACTGACCTTATCAAAACATTGTCACTAAGCCTGGATGCCTAATTTATCTCTAACTTGTCCCTTGGCATAGTTCCTTGCTAGAAACTTGCTGCCTGTTGCTCATATAGTAACTAAAACTTGTACAAGGAACTTTGCTATAGGATCCTGCTGCCGCATATAAAGCCTTCTGGTAGAAGCGTGCTGTTTAAAGCAAATAAGGCGATTCCCCAGCTACAGTCCTCAATCCTATATATTATATTTATAATCTGGAATGAAGTTGAATTATCTCACTGAAGTCATTTCCCTGAGGGCTATTTCTATCATATATCACCTGAATGAACCCTGTTTCTGACTTTTGCTCCACCCACCCCATGGACCCACAGCCTGTGGTTCCAAGGAAGAAGGAAAAGCACAGTTCACAGTTTTGGATGATGTAGTTCATGATTGGTTTTGTTGCTTCTGTATCCATATCAAGCTAGCACACGATGATGATAATTCATGGCTGTGAGGGAGGAGGAAAAGATGGGGATTGCCAAAGCTCTATTGAGGTTATATCCTTAATCACTGGAAGACATCCCGGGGGATCTCACTTCTTTAAGTATCTACAAATCCTCAACAGTATGTGGACAGTATTTTAGATTCAAAGCACAGAACAAGGCATAGTCAGAAATTCTAAAATATTATCTCCTTGAGTGATAAGAAGAGAATCAAATGTCTAGGCACTTATAAAATTAAGAGCAGTGAAAACAAGGGCTATCATGTCTGAAAATAAAGGTCAAAAATGCTTATGTCAGAAGCTATCCAAGCAAGTATTTGAAGCTGTTATTGGTTTGTGGAAGCTTTCTTTTAGAAACTCCAAGAAGTGGTTCTGGGTGCACAGAGCATCCCCAGTGAGGACTTCCGTGCCACTGAACCCAGAAAGCAGGTCTGCTCCTCTATTGTACATATCTATGTAAACATCTTGGGCCTTTTTAAATGTCTATTAAAATTATCTTCTTTCAAATAATAATGTACTGTACTGAAGCAAGTTGCTTGATTCTTTTTGTTTTATTTGTCTGTTATTAGTTTGCTTTTGTTGTGGACTTTAGACATTTTTTTTTTTACCATTTAAGATGAGAAACTGACTTATAAAAGAATCAACCAATTTACTAAAACAGCCACTTCTCTGAAAAGGAGAGATTGATACCTATGCACTGACAATTCATTAAAATCCCAGGTGTAGCTTCTTACAGAAAAATCGGAGAAAACTATATTTTTGCATAATTCTCATAGGTACTCGAGCTTGTAATGAGTATCTTTAGAGAGCTTGGAGTTCCCCCAGGAGAGACACAGTATAAACTCAAATTACCACAGTATCATGATTTCTCTTTGCCTCAGCTAAACAGCTACTCCTGGCAACATTTTTTCATAGAAACCTCTTAGTGCTGGAGTGCGTTAACCATGACATTTATTTCCAGTACTTGCTATAAAAGTCTAAAGCTACATAGCATAGAAATCACAACTGCATTAGGAAATGCCACTGCCTTCCAGGACTCTTCTGTCCTCTTTCAACTGACTTCTGTTAAACAAAGAGTTAGAAAATATAAGCAAGAGCTCTACTGGAAAAGGGGAAATGCAACACGTGATACCAAGAAATTCATTATCTGCATTCTTGAATGCAAAGGAAGATGGACGGCAATAGCACTGCACAAAAGCAGGGCAGGCAGCCAGACACCTCTCTCGGGCTGGCTTCATATGGTGCATCGTGGTGCCCTATCTCTCTGCCACTCCATGAGAACCCCCCCCCCACGTTCTAGTGATGTGGGCTCCATGTCTGATTCTTGTTCACTGAGTTATCTATCACCTTTAACTTCCCCATGCTGCCAATGTCTGGGGAGCTAATCTGAGACCTTGGTAGAACGTTCTTAGGTCTTTACTGCCATCCTTGGTATAAAACCTCAACTATCCCAGCATTCCTGCTGCTCCCAAAGACCATGGGGCTGGATTCACTGAAAGTGTGTTTGCCAGCTTCAAACTTAGCTGGTATACTTGTTTGTTTCTGAGACAGGATATTTTCTTGCCAGGACACAGAAAGGCTTAAGCAAGCCACTGAGGAGTGTCTCTTAAAAGCATGAAGATGGAGCCAACTCTCTGTCTTCAAATAATTGTTGTTTGCTTAGTGAGGGATTTTTGAGAAAAGTGCTTCTTGAGGTCTCATTTGAATTCTTGAAAGTAAAAGACACAATAATTTCCTGTCAGGATTGCTAAGAATATAAGAATGAGTGTAGTTAAAATTGGAATACAGTATCTGTGAAGTAATTGAAATTGTTTCATTATTTTGTTTCTTTTTGGCCAAGAAAATGAACACCTATCTGTGCACAATGGGAACAGAAGATGATGTTTGCTTACTGTGCTTTAGCTACTGAGTTTTAGAAAAAAATCATGGTAGCTCATTAGTTCTCTGAAACAATTCCATAAAAATAGTTAAGAAGATAAATATTCATCTTATACATGTTAGCTGTAAGGTACTGAGAGATTATATAATGGAAATAAACAAGACTGGCTTAAATCTAAGACAATCTGGCCATATCAGTGACTTTGAAGCCACTCCATTAGGCTGGTATCTTGGCTTCTTATTCATTTTTTCAAGACTTTGTGATACTCCACTTCTAAAAAACAACCTTACAGTATTTCAGTTCTTGATTTGTTTTGAATTTCTCTAATTCTGTGCTGCATAGGAACCTTTGCCATCTACTTTTCCGTGTGTGTGAAATGCAGGTATTCTCAGAAATTCTGCTTTCTTCTCATATACTTTCAGTACTTTAAATATGAGAATTGTCTTAAGTCTCACATGAAAAACACAGAAGTGAGTTCATCTCTATATGCCCTCAGTGACAAAAAGACATCATTGTATATAATAATCACACACACACACAAATCACCTTATCTGTATATTGAATTAATGCATGTTTAGTGAATGTCATTTAAATATAACTTGCCTGTAATTCACTAATACAATTACCCTGTTATCAGCAAATATTTGTTTCCTGGCCACCCAGAACCAAATAATCAGACAGAAACTATATTAGTCACAACACGTGTTTGTCTATTTGCTCAGGTTTCTTATTAAGTAACTCCTATATCTTAAATTAACCCATTTCCATTATTTTATATTTTACTATGAGGCTTATGGTTTGTTACTCCTTGCTTCTTGGCCAGGTACATGGCATCTGCCTCCTTCAGCAGCTACATGGCGTTTGACTCTGCCCTGTCTCTCTCTCTCTCTCTCTCTTTCTGTATCTCCTCCAGTCTGGCTACGTTATGCTCTTCCATAGGCCAAATAGCTTTATTTTTTAGCCAATAAAACAACACATAAATAAAAGGACATCCCGCATCACTGTTATGTTGTGGTGGAGTTGTAGTGTGGCCATTGTGCAAACATGTTTCACTGGAAAGCCATTGAACATGTTCCCAAACCATTTTAACTCTACCTGGACCACTCATGAAGGAGTAAACAACAATGAAGGGTAAAAACATAAATGTGGTCTATAAATTGCTGAGTTTTGTCCATTTTTATTTAGTCCATTTTTGAGAGCTTACAATTTTCTAAGGAGACAATTTCCTTAAGACCCATACATAGGTACAGCTTTTACTATCAAGCAATTCTCTCTGGCATTTTCTTCAAATTCTCCCAGCTTTTCTTCTTCATCAGAAATTGCTCACTACAGCTGTTCATGTTTGCTAAGATCTTCCTTCACCTATTTTCTGTGATCATGGGTTTTAAACATGGGCAGGGCCGGTGGGCAACAGTCCTGTCCATGCTATGCTCACCTGATCTTCTCTTATTTAGTTCTTAATGGTACTGATGAATTGCCTGTGAAGGTGTAGATATCTTATCTAACTATTCTCTGCCCTCTAAAATCAAAATAATTTAATGTCCATAACATTTAATATCCTTCCTGGTTTCCAGAAACATTTATAACTATGAGTTCATGTTTATTGGGAGATTATTCCAACAATGTTGATATTTTATTTATCTTTCAAATTGCAACATTTTATTTAGAAACTGAGTTCACTCACACGCATACAGTCCTATAAAACGGTTACACAAAGTCAATTTCATTTCATGTCCTTCCAAATAAAACATTTTGGCAGATCTGTAATTTTGCTTTTATATTTTATAAGGAGAGCAGAGACAATTCCAAATAAGCAACTTAAGAATGTACGTCTATACAGAAAACAGTCTTGAGATTTAGTAAAAGTAGAGACCAGTTTTTCTAGCCCATAGATCTTGAATTCTTTTTCTCTTGGGCTAATAAACGAAAAACACCTTGCTGCCCTGTTTCTAAGGCACAGGAAAAGGCACAGCACCAGTGACCAGGCTTTTGTCTCATTAATGTTCTCTAGAAGAAAATACAACAATTACAAATGTGACTCTGGCTAAGAGGAAGGAGATTGTCTGGTGTACATCTCCAGTACAGAAGATTTTCAACTTGTTCCATGTGTCGGTGAATCTGGTGATTAGCTCTATCTGTGGTGTCAGTCACAGAAACAAGGATTGATATCCTTTAAAATAAAAACAAAATTAAAGCATAATGTGTTGAAGAATACATATATTTCAGAATCACTAAATCTTTTATTTGGGAAAAATATTCTACTTCTCAAAGAAGGTATAGCAATGTATATGAAATATCATGTGGGTACTGAATTTTAATATTTAATATTAAATATTTAATATTTAAATTTAACATGTAAATTGTTAAGGTCTCAACTTGGAGAATCCGTTTTTTCATTATTTATTTTATATCAGGAGTATGAGTATTTTGTCTTCACGTATAGATGTGAATCATGTGCCTGTCTGGTACCCTCGGGGATCAGAGGAGGGAACCAAATTACACGCAACTGGAGGCTGTGAGCCTCCATGTGGATGCTGGTGACTAAACATGAGCTCTCTGCAAGAGCAATAAGTTCTCTTAACTGCTGAGACATCTCTCCATACTAGAAACATTTTTAAAAGGAAAATGATATGTCTTTAGCGATGGTCATCAGCAATTTTGTGTTAGGGGAAAATCAAATTAAGTTAAAATGCCTAACAATAGTAACTGGTTAAAATTACAATTATCAGAGTGGAATGCTATGCAAGTGTTAAATGTGAGGCTACATAATCATGGTGTACACCAAAGTATAGAAACATTGAAGGACAGAAAGGAAATAAAATATTGTCTTTGATAATATAACTTTCCCTAAAGTTCTATTGGAAGCATTTGGTATAAGCATACCTTAAGTTTCTATGCCATAGTTTTAATAAATAATTTCAGATAAAATAGAATTTAGATAATTTCTTTGCTTTTATTACTACCGTTTTGTTGCTGAATTTTTTTATCAGAAAAATATATGTGTATGTTTTCTAAAAGGCGATACTCACTAATTAGTTTTAAAGAAAGTGTATGGTTACAGTATTCCAAATATTTCACTGGGTAGCAAGACCGGATGGCTTTCCAGTGGGACCAAAACGAACCGTGTTGTCTGGGTTTACATTTTCCATTCCTAACGGCTTTTCTAGAAAACCAGCTATTGAAGCAGCATCTGGGATTTATATAAAAATCAAAACTGAGTGCAAAGACCCATTCTGACCTGTATTTAAAGTACTCCTCAAGTTTCCCAAGAAGGGAAATCTGACCGCCGAGGTGTGTTCAGCACGTCTTCACTCCTCAGAGGCTTCCTCTAAAATAACGACACCTTGAGAAGCACAGAAGTCTTAAGGAATAGGATTTGGGGATTCCTGCCCTTACCGTGCTGTGGAGCCGAGAATGGTGAAAAATAAATCAAGCAAGAAAAAGAACCTAACTTCTCTCAATAATTGTTACTTTTATTATTTTTGAGTGACTGATATCTAAATTTTTGCAAAGTCTCCAAAAATAATACTTATATTTATTGACCTCTTCTTGTGCTTTCACAAGAGAAACTGTTTTGATATAAACAGTTATTTTGACAGAGTTTGTATGTGAGCAGAAGGATGCCTTGCCTTGGTTGACTTCCAGACTATCCTATTTTACTAAAATGACCTGGTACACCAATATCGAAGCTTTTAAGGCTGCTTTGTAATTTACAGATTTACACATGCCGATTTTGTTTAATTTATGCCTTTGGCTATCCTTCTGAGGTAGGCAGAACAGGTATTTTTCTTTTTTTTAGGAGAAAACTGAACTACACAGGTTAATGTTCTCTGTGTGAAATCTTTTTATCATATTGCTACCTCACCAGACAAATAGTTTGAAGCTTCCATGCAGTATTGCATAGTCTATGACTTACATTCCACCCAAACACAAAAGTCTATACCTTCTTCTCAGCACCTCATATAACCTTCTCTAAAACTGATCACATACTAGATAACAAAGCAAACCTCAACAGATTAAAAAAAATAGGAAAACCCCCTGTATCTTTTCAGATCACCATGGTTTTAAGTTAGAATTTAATAACAATACTAATTGCAGAAAGTCTATAAACTCATAAAAATTGAACATGAAAAGTAGAACCTTTCTTGGGTCAAGGAAGAAATAAAGAAAGAAATTAAAGTCTTTCTTAAATTCAACAAAAATGAAGGCACAACATATGCAAACCTATGGGACACTATGAAAGCAGTGCTAAGAGGAGAGTCTGTAACACTAAATGCCTGCATAAAAATGTGAAGAAATCTCACACCAGAGACTTTACAGCACACCTGAATGCTCCAGATCAAAAAGAGGCAGACTCACCCAGGAGCTGTAGATGACAGGAAATAATCAAATGGATGACTGAAATCAATACAATAGAAACAAAGAAAGCAACCAAAAAAATCAATGAAACACAGAGCTGGTTCTTTGAGAAAATCAACAAGATAAACAAACCTTACCCAAGTTAATCAAAAGGCACAAAGAGAACATCCAAATTAACAAAATCAGAAATGAAAAGGGGGACATAACAACAGACATTGGGGATATCCAGAGAATAATGAGGTCATACTACGAAAACCTGTACTTCACAAAATTGGAAAATGTAAAAGAAATAGACAATTTTCTATATAGGTACCACATACCAAAATTAAAACAAGACCATGTGAATAATTTAAATAGACCTATAACCTACAAAAATATAGAAGCACTCATCAAAAACACCCCCCCCCCCATTTAAAAATCCCTGGAGTGGATTGTTTTCAGGCAGAATTTTTTCAGAACTTCAAAGAAGAGCTAATACCTACACTCCTCAAAGTGTTCCACATAACAGAAATAGAAGAATCATTACCAACTCTTTTTATAAGGTTACAGCTACCCTGATACCCAAACCACATAAAGACTGAATCAAGAAAGAGAATTACAGATCATTCTTATTCATGAATATAGATGCAAAAATACTCAATAGCATACTGGCAAACCAAATCCAAGAACCCATCAAAAACAAAACCATGATATGCTCAGCTTCATCCCAGATATGCAGGGATGGTTCAGCATATGAAAATCTATCAATGTAAACCACCATATAAATAAACTGAAAAAAAAACCATGTGATCATTCCATTACACGCTGAAAAATCATTTGACAAAATCCAACACTCCTCATGATAAAGGTCTTGGAGCGATCAGGGATACAAATATAATAAAAACAATATACAGCAAGTCAACATGCAACATCAAGTTAAGTGGAGAAAAACTCAAAGTGATTCCACTAAATCAGGACAAAGCTGTCCACTCAATCCATATCTATTCAATTATTCTAGTTTTTGAAACTTTGGTTACAACAATAAGATAACAAAAGAAGATCAAGGGGATTCAAATTGGAAAGGAAGAAGTCAAACTTTTACTATTTGCAGATGATATAAGAGCATATCTAAGTGATCCAAAAACTCTACCAGGAAGCTCCTATAGCTGATAAACACCTTCAGTAATGTGGCAGGATACAAAATCACCTCAAAAAAAAATCAGTAGCCCTCCTATATACAAATGATAAAGAAGCTGAGAAGAAAATCAGAGCAACATCCCCCTTCACAAGAGTCACAAATAATATAAAATATCTTGGGGTAACAATAACCAAGGAAATGAAAGACATATTCAACAAAAACTTTAAGTCATTAAGTCGTTGAAGAAAGAAATTGAGAAGATACCAGAAAAGGGAAATATTTTCCATGTTCTTGGATAGGTAGGATCAACATAATAAAAATGATAATCCTACCAAAAGCAATGTATAGATTCAATGTAATCCTCATCAAAATCCTAACACAATTTTTCACAGACCTTGAAAGAATAATACTCAACTTCATATGGAAAAAAAAAACAAAATAGCAAAAAATAATCCTGTACAATAAAGGACCTTTCAGAGGTTTCACCACCCCTGACATCAAGCTCTATTACAGAGCTACAGTAATGAAAGCAGCTTGGTACTGGCATAAAATCAGACAGGTTGAACAATGGAATTGAATAGAAGACCTGGATATGAATCCACATACCTATGAACACATGATTTTTGACAAAGAAGCTAAAATTATACAATAGAAAAAAAGAAAGCATCTTCAACAAATGGTGCTGGCATAAGTGGTTGTAAATATGTAGAAGAATGCAAATAGATCCATATTTATCCCCATGCACAAAACTCAAGTCCAAATGGATTAAAGACCTTGATATACATTTGACCACACTAAGCCTGAAAGAAGGGAAAATGGGAAGTAGCCTTTAATGCACAGGCACAAGAGATTGCTTTTTAAATATAACCTCAGTAGCACAGACACTGAGAGCAACAATAAATAAATGGGACCTCCTGAAGCTAAGAAGCTTCTGAAAAGTAAAGGACACAGTCAATAAGACAAAAAGTCAGCCTACTGAATGGAAAAATATTCACCAACCCCACATTAGATAGAGGACTAATCTCCAAAACATATAAAGTACTCAAGAAATTAGATATCAAAATTCCAAATAATCTAATTAAATAGTGGGGTACAGATATAAACAGAAAATTATCAACAAAATAACCATAATGGCCAAAAGACATTTAAGGAAATGTTCAATCCTTAGCTATCAGAAAAATTCAAATCAAAATATCTCTGAGATGCCATCTTATACAAGTCAGAATGACTAAGATAAAAAGTACCAATGATAACTTATACTGGAGAGGATGTGGAGTAAGGGGAACACTCCTCCATTGCTGGTGGAAATGCAAACTTGTACAACCACTCTGGAAATCAGTATAGTGATTTCTCAGAAAATTGGGAATCAACTTACCTGAGGACCCAGCAATTAATACCACTCTTTGGCAAATACCAAAAGGATGCTCAATCATACTACAGGGATATTTGTTCAGCTATGTTCATACCTGCCTTATTTGTAATACTCAGAACCTGGAAAAGACCTAGATGACCCTCAACCAAAGAATGGATAAAGAAAATGTGGTACATGTACACAATGGTGTACTACTCAGTGGTAAAAGGCAATGATATCATGAAATTTGCATGCAAATGGATGGAACTAGAAAAAAACTATCCTGAGTGAGGTAACCCAGAACAGAAAGATGAATGTGGTATGTACTCACTCATAAGTGGATACAGCTGTGAAGCAAAGAATAACAAACCTATAAGTCCCTGACCCTAAAGAAGCTAAATAACAAGGTGAACTCTAAGAAAAACATGTATAGATGCACCTGGAAAAATAAAATAGGAAAAAATCTTCTGACAAAATTGAGAGCATGGGGGGAAGGGGAGAAGAGAGGGTAAAAGGGGAAGAGAAGGTAAAAAGGGGAAGGTGGAGCAGAACTTGAGGGAACCAAATAGTTGAGATCAAGGAAGGAGAGAAATGAGATCAAGGAAAGAGATATTTTGATTGAGGTTGTCATTTTGGGGCTAACAAGAAACCTAACACTAAATAAATTTATAGAAATTCACAAGAATGACCCCATCTAAGACCCTAAGCAATAGAGAAGAGGATACCCAAACTGGCCTGTAGTCAGATTGATGAATATCATAAATGTCAGCAAAGAACCTTTATCCAGCAACCAATGGAAACAGTCAGAGACCTGCAGTGGAGTACTGAGCTGAGCTCCCAAAGTCCAGGTAAAGAGTGGGAGGAGTGAGAATATGAGCAAAGAGGTCAAGACCATGATGGGGACACCCACTGAAACAGTCTTTCTGAGCTAATGGGAGCTAACCAACTCTAGCCAAACAGGAAAGGAACCTGCATTGTTCCAAACTGGACCCTCTGAATGTGGGTGACAGTTGTATGACTGGGGTAAACAGAAGAGTCACTTACAGTGGCACCAGAATTTATCCCTACTGTTTGTTCTGGCTTTTTGGGAACCTATTCTCTTTGGATGAATACCTTCATCAGTCTAGATACAGTAGGGTAGACCTTCCTCAAAGCAGTGTGCCTTACCCTCTCTGAGGAGTGGATGGGGGTTGGTGGGGCAGGTGGAAGGGATGAGAGAAGGTGAGGGAGTGGGAAATAGGATTGGTATATAAAATGAAAAAAGATGGTTTGTTTGTTTCTCTTTAAAAAAATATTTTGTATCAAGATAGTCTGGGGACTTTTCTTTACCAATCGCCCTATAGGTTTCTTGCTTAACATTGTTTGTTGTTTGTAACTTTATATTTATTATTTGCTTCTATTGCATATAGTTGTATTTGGTTTGGTTCTGTCTTATTTTAGAAAAAAGGGGGAGATGATAGGGGAGTTCAGCCAATCATATTCTGTTTTGGGGTCATGCCGCCCTCAGGCAAAAGCCTGCCCATAAACCTAGTAAGCTCGCTCCACTAGCTCTCTTTTCGCCTGGCTCCTGTGTCCAGATGAATCGGTTGGATTCTGGTGTAAGCTGTTGTAAGTCTTACTTCTGTTTATTAAAGCTGTATATTTTGTATCAAGATAGTCTGGGGACTTTTCTTTACCAATCGCCCTGCAGCTTCAAAAATAAAAATAAGCAACTTAATATATCATATAGATCTTTAAACTTTCATTAAAAATCAGAGTATTATATAAAAATTAATTATATATTATTGTAAATATTAATTTTTCAGAGTTTCTTAATTTCCTAAAAAACAAATCCATTTGCTTTTACTTTTTTCCTTGTGGTAGGTTTTAAATTGAGGACCTTACCCATGGAAACTAATTTTTTTGCCACTGAACATATAAATAATGACTACTATTTTATGGGAGAAGGACAACCAACATATCAGTTAAATGAATTTTTACTCCAAACCTGAGGCCACTTTTGAAATTATGTAAATATCTGCTATATAATGACTTCTATTATAAGATATATTAATATATAATGTAAAATATATATTATTTTCAGTTTTGATCATTGGAGTTTCATTATACTGTTCTAAAGTTAACTGCTTATGGTGGTACCTTGCAGTCAAAGGAAACATTCACAGATTATTTACATATTTATATATATTGAAATGTTATCTTTTTAATCAAAAAATAATATTTCTGCTCAATATTCAACTCTCTTTAGATGATATTAGTAGAAATATTCAACAAAAGCTTGATTTGTATTGGTAGAAATTGTTTCTTTATAAAGATGAGGAAAATATTAAAAATAAAATTACGAAGTTAGTTCAAACATAGTATTTTGATAGTTTCTGACGAGTTTATCAGCTACATATACATAATACACACACATATAAAATATATTTTTGTATTAATGCCTATATGTACATGACATACTATGGTACAGCCACAAAACCATTTCAGTAAATGGATTACTTATGAATACAGTGATTTTATTATTGTACCTTTAAGTTCTAAAAGCCTCCTTGACTCTGCTCACAGATGGGACAGCCTGTTCATTGCAAGAACCAGGCCTTCTGCCAGACACCCTTAAGTCAAAGGGATTAAGAAAGAAGCCAAGTCATTTCCCTGACATTTGTCATATTGACACATAAAAACTAAGTAAAACGGGAAAGCACTCAGGAACACTGGCTCTTACATTGTCTCCTTGAGGACATTGAAGGTCAGTTTGGATACAAATGTTGTTGCACATGCTGGAATAGAAACGTCATAGCAACACCATGTTGGCACCCAGTGGCAGAATTTCCTGCCCAGGTAGCCAAGAAGAGGCAAGGCTCTTGGAAATCTGTCTGAGTTTCAATTCGTGTCAACATGTTTCACTGTAGCCCGGGTGGAGCACGGATGGAAGAACAGTAATTGAATCAACTGCATCCTCTTGGGCATTTGATCATAAACAAAGATTCAAACCTCTGGTGGGGCTCACCTTCGATTAGCTCTACCCTCACCTATAGGCAATATTATAAAGTAATACCTGAGATTGCTACTAGATCTATGTCTTGAAAAATTATGTTTTTAGTAGACCTGTTTTTGCATCTATAATTGAGAAAGTTATGGTTTTGTGTGGTTCTTGTGTAGTTAAAGATTATGTATGTGACAGACAAAACAATTAGTTACTTCGTGTAAGGATTTCAGATAATTAATGATAGCCTATAATCTGTTTATAATCTGTATTCAAGTTTGTTCCTTTCCCAAATAAAGTTCTAAAAAAAAAAAAAAATTCTTCACTTTTACCCCTGGATCATCCAAATGTTTGCTCTGAACTTTAAGATCAACCACTCCGCACCACAGCCCCATTTTTCCATCTGTTTGAACAAATCTATATAGGACTGAGTTAACTTATCATAGGCCAGGGAATTTAAATCTACATTCCGGAGGCTACTTGGATTTTTCCCTTTGACACCTTCTCAGGATAAAAGTTTTAGTGTTTAGGATGTCCATAGGAAACCAAAGCTCCCCAGGAGCAGTCTGTGCCCTGGTGCCCTTCATCCAGTATATCCTGTAACTGCACAGGCTTGGGTGGTGACCAGAGAGTTGTGGAGTGTTCTACTGGTCAGTTCTACTTTGAACTGAAGAGCAATGAAGATTTACGGGAGTTCACAGTGTTTCCATCTGGAGGATCCATCTGTGTGAAAATAAGTACCTGAAGAGAGTTTGCCTGTGGCTCTGTCTCAGATCATTAATGTTTGTCTGTATTCTCGTCCCCTTGTGGATCTATTACATTAAAATAAAAGTCTCTTATAAATGTGGTGTGTGGAGTTTAATGAGTCTTTACCATACATACCAAATTACCAGGCTACCCAGGCACTTTCCAAATGTGGTCTGCGATGATGTGTGTGCCTTTGATAACTCACTCATACTGCTTTGTTTTGCCACTTGGAAAGTAGTAAAAATATTCATGGCAAAACTGTAAGGATAATTGAATAACAATATATATGGTGTACTTAACACTATAAGATTATAAATACTAAATGAAAATTAACTGTTATCATAATTAATGTTAACTTTGTGACTTGTTACTAACAGAAGCATTTAATAGAAATCAAAATGTCTTAGTTAAACTAACATCCTCTGAACCCTGCTCAGTATTTGGTATAAAAGCAAGCCCAAATTCATGTTGAATTGAGTAGTATCATCAACAGTTTCATAACAGTGATTATGATTTATCATTCATGTAACTACCTTTAATGCATTTCAGCATTGAAAGAGATCTTGACACATGTAGACAAACTTTCCACTATTATGATGCATATTCTTCATATTTGTTTTTAACTTAAAAATTATACACTTTTATTAAAATTGAATTATATAACTTTGTTCTTCATTTCATTCTAGGTACTGTATCTCCAACTCTACACATATTTCTTCAGCTCTGTTCTCCATGTACCAATTCACTACTAAGATACAATATCTAATAAAAAAATTTCCTCTCTTTGTTTCTTCCTTAGTTGTAGGCCCATATTTCTTTATGATGTAGTAGCGAGGCTCTGAAGCCATTGGGTCGATCACATAGCTCTGCAGACAGGATGTCTCTGCCTGACAAAGGTCAGGATGTTGGTTGCTCCCTTTCTTTGTAATTTAGAGGATGCCTTATAGAGATGCTAATTCAAGTCTATGTGACAGCTAGCATACACAGCAGACAGGTAGATGCGGACGTGACAAAAGGCCATTCACCTGGTTACCTAGGTGACAGAATGATGATGTATTTTCCCGCCCAGTTTATGTATTGGTATAAAAGATGTTTGGAGAATAAACGCAGGGATCTTCAGGAGAGATCTTCAGGAGGAAGAAGCCTGAGATGCCCTTTTCTGAAATAATGGTGTAAGCTGTGTCTGGGTATTCCTTGCGCTTCTGTAAAGTCCAGTGAGGGAAAATAATTATCTGTGTTGGAGCCACATGGGCTCCAACACTTAGTGACCACTGGAAAAAAAAAACTCAATTGTGTTCTAGAAACTCTGAAATGAGTAAAATATTATCCTTGTCTTCAAAGAATTCAAATCCTTCTGAGAACAACAAAGACATTCACCTCATTAATTCCATGAATGTGGGACAAAGGCATCACGCATGGGATGCTATGGTATCTTAGAGTTGGCCCAGATATGTCATCCTTAGACACAGCTGTACGTCGTTAGTCTGAGCATATTTAGGGAACACAGATTAGAATGGGAGGAAGAACGACTGGGAGAACAATCATGGAAGAGCAACGCTGATTCAGAAAAAGAACTTAAAAATGGGTAAAAGTTGACAAGCAAGGCAAGACAAAGCAAAAGTACTAGAATTTTATCAAGGGTAAACATACCTAGCTTTGTTTTGTGGGTACTTGTCAGCAAACAAGACAAGACAAGGACTGTTTCATGGGGTGCATTCTCACAGGAGGCAGAATAATTTGGCATCCAAAGCCAACTCATTACAACCTATTCAAGTCATGCTGATGTGGAAAAGATACTATTTATCTGCAACAGATGGTGAAAGCTATTCTACCAATCCAGAGATTAGAAGAATGGTAGGAATGGACGGCAGGAAGGGTGCACTGATGGCAAAAATATTTGCACAATGGCACTATCCACTAAAAATCACTTGACTCATTAAAGTTAAAACTTAATACTGCCAACCCATTTTCTGTAATGATATAAATTATATATATCATAATTGAAATATATATGTGCATTTATACAAATGCACACATTTATATAGGCATATATAATTATATGTGTAAATATTTTATATGATGTAATTATTAATATAATATAATCAGATTCAAGTATACATAAATGTATGCACTTATATTGTGTGAATTTTATGTACATGCATTTATTTATGCATTCAAGAGTATTATATATTGAGAAAAGAAGTCATTAATCACATGTTGCTATTTAAGACAACAAATATGTTGAACATGTCTCCTGAACTGACTTAATTTTCTGTATTTTTATCAAATTTTATCCCCCTGTCACTACTTTCAGCCATGCCTATCATATTAGAAAAACAGAGTTGTAAAGAGTCACTGTGGATGTTATTGTCCGTAGGGGACTGCAGACCCTCAGATCCTCAACTTTCTATGGCCCTTTGTCTGCTGGAGGAAGCAGCTTGTTTTTCTATACTCACAGCTGCTCTGAACATGAAACCCTCATGAATTCCTGATGGCAGTGGAGTGGTTCCTGGTGGACTTGCAGCTGAAAAATCCCGAGAGCTAGGGCGGGCCGTTAGTCAAGAAGAACCCTATATACGCTGCCCTGGAACACAATAAAATTGGCAGTCTTGTTTCAAGAGTGACCCATGTCTCTGTGTGTTCTTTACTCTCCAGACCCTGTCCAGATAGCGGTTCCAGGTGGTGTAGGAGCCACAACTGTCTTAATTATTGAAATGCATAACATATTCACGTAAGCACTCAACTTCTGATTTAGAAGGCTCTGTCTATCTATCTATCTATCTATCTATCTATCTATCTATCTATCTATCTATCTTTCTATCTATCATATATTGCACAAGACAGTTAATTTAGAGAGTGCCTAGCTAAGCAGGTGATAACACATACAATCTCAGATAGTCATAGAGTTTTTGAAATAATTTCAAAAGTGTCAGTTCTCAAGGTTTGTTTCTTTGCAAGTCACATCTCTGTTGTTCTGCCTGGGAAAAGTGCAAAGTCTATTATCATTGTTTAAATAGGAAATTAGAACTTGGTCCTATCTTACTGTATTCTTCTATATGTTTTTTTGGATATGAATGTATTCAAAGTTTAGATATTTTCAAAATAAGAAAAAGACAGGATTATAGAGCTATCACTTTATTACTTTGGTGAAATTTCAGGCTTTTATTTTTAAAATTATTAGTTAAATTTAAAAGCTTTAATGATTTTTACTATGATAATAACTTTAACTTCAGTAAGTTATATATCAAAGATTCAATAAAAGTTTTAACTGTTGCAGTATATTCTAGTCGTTACTACAGATATTATATGATAATTATTGAAAATGTGATAAAAGCTAATGTTAACCTGAAACTTGACAAAATACACTAGACTCAGTCTCTTACTAGAGACCTTTTAACAATTTTCATAGACTTCATGATAGTCTTCCCAGGTACAATAAAATATCACTTAGGTCTTGTATGTAATTCCAGTGCAACATAAGTCAAAGAGGCTCGCTTGATTCCACATTAAATTGCAAATGGGTGGCTGCAATAATTTTCACCACTCACAATAATTTTCAGATTTTAAATGTAACTTTTTATGCGCTAGGGACAGAAAACCATCATTGGTAATACTGTAGACTCCGCAGGTCATAAGTTCATATATGCTCATTATTGTTATGTATGCTCAATGCCTGGAACATAAAAGCATCTAAAATACTTATTCCTTTGCTGTTTTATTGATGTTTGTCTAAAATAGTAAAGTAACTGAAATAAGATTATTTCTAAATTATATAACGAAAATACATGTGGCAGAAACCACTGACCCAGTAATCCTGAAGTTTGTCACAGTGTTCACACAGGCGAATTTTCTTTAGTGTCAAACCTGCAATACACACCTTCTTCTCTGTAAACGCCGGCACTGTTGAACCTTTACAGACTTCTGGTAGAAAAGTTTATACAGTCTAGCAGGCTGATGGGAAATATGTTGAAGACCTTGAGGAGAAACTGATATTTATAACTTTCCAAAAAAACAAAAAGAAATGAATTTGCTTACGTTTTGAATAGTAGCTGAAATCATGAAATGCAAGGAATTCTCAAGGTAGGAACCAAAGAAGTGTACTTGATAACATTAGAATGAGAAAAGTACATTGGCCAAGGGCATCATGCGGCTGTTTTGACCTTTGCAAAAACTCATTATACTGCATTGTAAAAGAAGGAGATAGCAATGTATTTGTTTAATCAGCACTGCTTCACTGTTTGCTGAATTAGATTTTTTTCCTTGCAATCATGAGAGATGTTTGCAGGACACACAAGTATTTCAGGTTTTTTTATTCCCCACCTAATGAAAAATAAAGTCAAACGGCCTGGAATTGTAGGGATTTTTGGCACTAATTAGTGAAAGAATGCATTACTTTAGGCAACACTGATTGAAAAACCTAAGCAGACCTGGTTTCTGATTCTTAGTCCTCAGAAAAATTTAACTGCTCTCAAACTTCTTTATTTGAGCTGTAATATGAAAGTATAGATAACCACCATAAAGTGGTTATTAAATAATTAATATTATGGTGGTTATCCCTGAAAACATATTTAAATTAAATGCACTAAATAGGTTTGTCTGGTAGTGGATGTGGCAGATATGGAACAGAAAGAAAAGAAGATGTGTTATACACATGTAAGAAATTGTTAAATAAATTAGTTTATAAAAATTAGTCTTCCCAGTTCTTACCCTTATATTTTGTTCTGAAAATAAAGAGAAAATGCTGGCAAATAAGGTAGGACTGGGGACCTTGGATATAAATTACCGACTTTCGTGAAAATCCCAGCTCTATAAACAATCCCAATTTCTGAAAACATTTAATTATCCCAAGAAATGAAGTTTGAAACTTGCCTTTGCATGATAAAGTTCACATCCAACTTGTTTTATTTGTCAAAGATATGAAAGAACAACAAAGACTCAAATTCCCTTTGTGAAATAATATGGAACAAATATTGAAATTATTATTTTGAAGTTTTTGTATTTAGAAGAGATTTGAAATGCTCAGTTATAGTAAAATGACCTATATATTTTGGGTAGATCAAGTGGGACTCTTATACAAGATATGTATATGTCATAAATTTTAAACCACAAGTAGATAAATATCTTATTAAGGAACCATGGCTTTTCTGTTTCTCATAAAGAACAAATCTCTGAATTGACCTTTTAATAAATAGTTATGAAATGTTTACTAAAAATTTTAACTGTTAAAAGCTGAAAGTTTCAGTGTTTTTTAAGAAACTGAACAGACTTACAATAAAACAACTCTGCAAGTAACTGTCATTATATAATTAAAACATTATATAATGAAAACAGCATGGTTTTCTCAATGCTTTGTCATTGTGCAACGTCTCAATGCAACCAAGGGCCTTTTAAACAGAGACTTATGATAAAAGTCAAGGGAAATTTAAACATATATTTTGTTATTTGTTGATCTTCTAAAATGTATTAGAATTGACACACTGGTCACATGCAACCCAAATATACCAATCCCGGTCATGTACCCAAAGAAATTTATTTTCCACTATAGAGATATTTGCATATTATTTATTACTATTCATAATAACTATTCATGGATATTCATAATAACTTGGAAATGGAATCAGCCTAGATATCCTTCACCTAGTAATTATACAGTGAAAAGATAGTATATAATATATATTAGATTCTATTCAGCTGTAAAGCAAAAAGAAAAACCATGAATTTTTCAAGAAAATAAATGTACTGCTAAAATTATAGTGGGTGTTATAAACCAGGTCCAGAAAGGTAAATACCACATGATCTCTTTATTTTTCATATTTGATTCTTTAGTTTTGTGTGTTTAACTTGGAGCACCCATGGAATCCAGGAAACTGGAAAGGGGCCACTGGGTGATGGCTTGTTTTAGGGGAAAGGTACAGTAGAACATATGTATAATGAAGCAGATGATTCCCTTTTTCCTTTTATTTTTTCTTTACTTTTAAATTTATTTGGGGCAGGACTTCAAAGGCAGAAGTGAGATACAAAGGGATCTAGATGAAGGGTGGGAAAATCACCAGGAATAAGTCAAAGGACAGTTATAAAAATAAAATCGACTTGCTGTATATTGCTTTTATTATATTTAGGTATGATCCTTGTATCCCCAGTCTCTCCAACACCTTTATCATAAATGGGTGTTGAATTTTGTCAAATGCTTTTTCAACATCCAATGAAATGATCATATCCCAGAGTCTTTCTGAAAAGCCATTGACAATGACACTGGGACTCGTTTCCTCTGCATATACTGGATTTTGGGGATCCAATCTGTTTGGATGCTCACCTTCCTGGACCTGGAGGGAGGGGGGAGGAGCTTGAACTTCCCACAGGGCAGAGACCCACAGTCAGCAGAGACCCTGACTGCTCTTGGGGATGGAGAGGGAGGAAGGAAGGGAGTGGGGGGAGTGGGAGGGTGTTGGGAGGAGGGGCGGAAATGGAGACTTTTGTATTTTAATAAACTTTGAGAAAAAAAATAAAAAAATAAAATAAAATCGAGATTGGGAATATTGGGGTTAAAAATCTTTAAAATGATAGGGGGTGGGGAAATGAAAGAAAGGGATGTTCAGAGAGAAGCTTAACCAAAACGAAGGAAGTATGAATAATCCACACAGAAACTTACTATCATATGATGCAATTAAAAACATAACAGAGAGTTAGCAGGTATTTACCTTGAATGGCTATATAACCCCAATCCTAGAAGCAGTAAGTCAGTAAATGAAACTACTATCAGGTATGGAATGACCCCTCAGGAGTTTTGGGACACGAGGCCCCAGAGTATCCCAACAATACTCACTCACCATTCTCTCAGCTCCATGCCCGAACAAAATGATAAGACCCAGTGACTGAAATTACCACATTTCTTAGTTGTAAGGTATAGATCTTAAATCTTAAATCAAGGTAGAACTTAGTTCTATATGCCCTCCCTGCTGGGTTACTTTCATAGTCTTGGAAGATGCTACATGGGGTTCTTGGGGAGAAAAGGCATCAACAGTCTTACCTATCTGTGAACCCAAAGGTGATGACCAGGAGTCTTTGGTGTACGCACTGGTGAGCCCACCAGGCTACAGAGGAAAATTCTAAACCCAGGCTCACAAAGGCGGCCTTAATGAAACTCCATGAATTGTAAATGAAATCCTGAATGTGGACAAGAGATTCGCAGGAAAATAAATAGGAACTGATAGGGGTAGTAGGGGTATAATCAGTATCCATTAATTATATGTATAAAATTGAGAACAAAAACACTTAATAAAAAGAATACTGACAACTCAGAAAACAGACACATTTCAGAAAACCTTTACTTATGTGTTCTAATTTTATCCCTGTTGCTTGATGAAATGATCTGACCAAGAAAACAACCTTAGGAATAGAGGGTTTGCTGAACTCAAAATTCCTCATTAAAGTTAACCTTTGGGAGGAGGTAAAAACAGGCAACTCAAGGTCACAGAGCAAAGAAAATAAATGCATACGGGACCAATGCTCATCTTGTTTTCTTCCACTCCAAGACTCAAACCAAGAAAAAGTTAATACCCAGAATGGACTGAGTCTTCTCATGTCAATTAAGATGATCGAGTAAATCCCACAGACATGCACATACCCACAGACCAACTTGTTCTATACAATCTTCATTTGCAATTCCCTTCCAAGATTTATTCTTATTTTGTCCAGTAGATATTTAAAACTGCTCATTAAACTATAACTCCCTGAGAGAAAAAATACATTAAGCTGTTGAGCAATGTTACAGATAGAAATGTTAGCTACAATGTTAACTCTTCCATTAACACAGAATAAATGGCACATGGCAATATTTCAAAGATAGAAAAATATTTCTTAATTTTTTTAGAAAAACTATAAAATTTCACTTCTGTAAATTTAAAGCAGAAAATGAAGCAGTAGATGGTTAATACAGGAATGGTTTCGCATTGTTTTTGAAAATTTTCTCAGTAGCATTGACAAATATAAAAAATAAGACAATTGAAAAATAAGAATTTCACTGTATTAGGTACAGTGTACATTTACTGTGTGTGTATGTGTGTAGTGTGTATGTTTCTCTGTAGCACACAAATTTACAGGAAAAAATAGCTCTAACATAAATTATAAGCCTATAACTTTTATAATATTTTATTTCTATTTGTCTTACAGCTATAAACTTATTTTAAAAGTTTGTAAAAGTAGCTTAAAATTTCATATGAACAGTAAAATTTATATTCTCAAATAAAGTACATGTTATAGTTATTTGAGCTTACCTGAGGCAGAATAATGTTATTTGGTAAGACAAATAGTGTAAAATATAAATATTCATCTCATTCTTCTCATAAAATATGAAGAAGATAGTAGGTTTTTTTAATAGCATGTTTACTGTTGTGGAATTCTTCATCTACTAATATGTGGTATTTAAATTTCAAAGAAGAACAAATATATAAAAGAATAAATGCTTTTTGAACCTCAACTCAAAACTTCATTTTATAGTGATTATTCAGAAAATTTTAATATACTTTTAATTAAAATAGAATTACATCACTTTTCCCCACCCCTTTCATTCTTTTAGCCCCTCCCAGCTACTCTCTCTCAAGCTCACAAATTCATGGCTCTCCTTTCTCCTTGATTATTATTAGGGAGACTACAGAGAACTAAGATAAGAACTAGGGTGAAGACAAGACCAAACAATCTTTCTCCAGACCCGTGCCTCAGGTGAGGTTGTCTGATTTAAACGGGGGAATTCAAAAATGGTGAACTCATTACCGAAAAGTGGTCTTCTGTCTTTTTTTCCCTTTTTTTGGCATACTCCATTTGAATGTATAATTTGATTTTCATATGCAACTTTTGACCGTGCAGAACAGCACTTCCCAATGTGAGAAGTAGGAATGGAAACTTTTAAAGAAGCACCAAACTATTTTTAATAGGAATTAATGATCAGAGTCCTAGATTTAATTAGTAAACTTTAGTAAAATGTGTCAATTTGAGTGTGTTCTTGGGGTTAGGAAAGATGTCTTACGCTTATGAGAATAATCTTGTCTTGTGCTATTGTAATAGGCTAACAAAACCTTCTAAATGCCAGTGAAAATGGTCCAAATTCTAGTGATGTTGATTCTTCTTCGACCCAGTGCTATGAGTTTTTGATAGATGTCTTTCTGGTCTTCCTGTCGATGGTAGTGCGGGCAGTAGAGATGAAATCCTCTCATGTTTGTGGAACTTTGGAGGTTCCCAGGCTGATTAGTGATGGCAAGACTGAAGACTATTTTCACTTAGTGTCCTCTTAAAAACTAAAGATCTTGACAAAGAATGATTCTTGATTATAGTTCATTTCGCCAGTCATAATTCTGTCTACTCTCCCTGTTCCGTCTGTATCTTTTTATACTTGAGTGTGAATTTTCAAGGAAAGTAGAGATCAACAAATGTTATTTTCTGGTTTTCTCAGTCAAGTTTTATTTTCTTCAGTACCCCATTAGAAGTATTCAAAGAAGAAAGAAAAAGAGAGGAGAAAATAAAGGGAAGAATACCTTGAACAGTGTCACCAGTATTTACCCATACTGCTTGTACTGGCTTTTAGGGGACCTATTCTCTTTGAGTGGATACCTTACTCAGCCTAGATATAGTAGGGAGGGCCTTGGACCTTTCCCAACACAATGGGTCTTACCTTCTCTGAGGAGTGCATTGGGGTTGGGTGGTTAGTGGAGGGAATGGGAGGAGGGGTGGGAGTGGGAACTTGGACGAGTATGTATAAGGAGAAAAGATTGTTTTCTGAGGGAAAACATGAGCAAGGAAGTCAGGACCGCGAGGGGTGCGCCCACCCACTGAGACGGTGGGACTGATCTAATGGGAGCTCACCAAGGCCAGCTGGACTGGAACTGATGGAACATGTGATCAAACCGGACTCTCTGAACGTGGCTGACAAATGAGGGCTGACTGAGAAGCCAAGGACAACGGCACTGAGTTTTGATTCTACTGCATGAGACTGGCTTTGTGGGAGCCTAGTGTGTTTGGATGCTCACCTTTATGGACCTGGATGGAGGGGGGAGGACCTTGGACTTCCCACAGGGCAGGGAACCCTGACTGCTCTTTGGACTGGAGAGGGAGGGGGAGGGGGGTTAATGGGAGGAGGTGGAAGTTTTTAATAAAGAAAAAAAAGAGTAATACTAACAAAGGTTTGTATTTGTTTTGTATTCCTATACTCTTGCCAGTCCCAAAGTCATGATAAATCTGAATATTCATTGGTTTTTGGAAGTTGCAGTAGCTACTGAACAGACTTCCTTTCCTAATCCAATAGGTGTTCCAGCCTTCTCTTGGGGAGTCCTGGCATTGCCATGGATTCACCTTTTCCAGCTGCAGGCAATCCATGAGCATGGATGTTGCTGATGACTCATCTGACTGTTTTACATTATTATGAAGATTGTTTATTTGTGCTGTCAAATCTGCAACTGCTTTATCAGACATTTTCACACCTATACAGTCAGTTCTATCCAGACTCTGGTGAGGTTACCTCCCTCTGACCATTCCCTGGATGTGAGGCTTCATATCTCAAGTACAGTCCTCTCCTCGCCGTCTGACTTTTCTTTAAGTCCTGTACCAGGCAATTGTGTCTCTCTCGGTCTCACAGCCCTTGGCTCCTGTGCTTGATGAATCACTAAGCAGCCTGTGCCATCTCAAAATTGATCCTCTCTAAATTCCCAGGATTCTAGGAATTGCAGACTTTTGGATCTTATTCCTCTGCCTCACTCGTGGGAACTGTGTCATCATTTATACCTCCTTGATCCCATTGGGATACTTTTTGGAGACCCACGTACCTCTCCTAATCAGCTATTGTTGCAGAAATACCAGCTGTTGGCCACAGAGCTGGAGGTGCAAGATTACCAAATATGTCCAGGTGATGGGAAAGAATCGGGTGCTTTAAGCCCTAGAGAGTCATCTTGAATCCACCTTAAACAACATTTTTGACAGATTCTAGCAGTGCCTGGTGGTTCCACAAAGCCTGGACAGTGATGTGAAACAGTCAGATACTCTAGAATGTTGCTATCACCCCAGCTTTCCCAGGTTCCCGGAAGATGAACAATGTCCCCCAGGCCAGCAGAAAGTAGTCTCCAGAACACAGCATTCTCATACCTGCCTCACCTGCTACCCCTTTCTAACTCCTCAGCTTTTTATAATGAAAAGGGGGAATGTTAATTATAATGGTCATTTGAATATTAAGAATGTTTATTTCCTTATTTATTTAATATTACGAAGGTCTCAAGCAAAAGGCCTGTGTCCAATTCTATCAGCAGTCTATATTTGTACACAATTTTATGTGTATTTTGAGTCAAAATATAACATTTTCTGTCATTCTTTAACTACTTATTGCTCATTTATTAGTTGATTAACTAAGAAACTATTTCTTAAATTCAATGTTAATTTTGAAAGTTTTCTTCCTTTCAGTTATTATTGGGGAGATGAGTATTCTATGTTTTAACCTCTAATCTCTGAGTCCTTTGCTTCAAAATATAAACATTCTATAAATTATCCAAGCTAAGCAATGGTGATTGAAATATAATATCCTTAGTCTATTCATCCCTGTAACTTTATTCCCTTTGAGCTCAGCTCATTTGTGTCACCAATTATGTTTGTCTGTTAGCTGGCTTTCCATTTGCATGTCTGTCTATGATACCATTTCAGGTTTTCATACCGACAACAGTTATGTTCTCTGTAGATTAAAAAGCAAATGTTTTAAATGTAGTAAAAGTAGTACACTAATTTGAAGGAGAGCAGGGAAGGATATATGCAACAGGTTAGGAGGGAGAAAAGGGAAAGGAGAAATGATATCAAATTATAAATTCAAAATATAAAAAGAAGAGTTGGAGGGAAGAGACTTAGGATGGCAGGAGCTGTAGGAAGGAAAGAGGAGGGATAATGTGATATGACTATGCTTCAACTAAAATTAATAAAGACAAAAATGAAGTAAAAAGGAATGTAAAATATATGCTTCACAAAACAAATATCTTTGTTTTATATCATACTGTTGTGCTTTATCTACATCGGAAATATTCACTATGGTTTCTTACTAAATAACTATTCCTAATTTTAGACTTCCCCTTTTAAATTTTGCTCACTGCAAATTTCATATTGGCTTTTTGTGAAGAAAACAACATGAATACTCCAGGATTTAATTTTATCTATGTTGAAGGTTTTCAGATCTGTGTATCCAACTGAGACTCTTGTATGTCATATCCCATTAATCAGTTTCATGATGATTGATTTACCAACTTGCCTTAGGGCAATTCAAATTCTAAATATCCAAAACTCAATTTATCATCATCTCTTTAAAACCTGTATATCTCCCCTCTTGTCCAACTTGTAGACAAAAACCATCTGGTTGTTCTAATTTGACATACAGAAATATTATCTTTATTTTTCATCCTTTATTTTTATTATCTTTATTCTTTATTCAAAAGAGATACTAAACGGACTATATTACTAGTATGTCAGTTTTTACTATATTGATCTATGGTTTTATGAAAACTCTGACAAAAATTCTAACAAATTGCCATTGGTGTGGTAATAAACATGCTTTAGGTTTGATAGAAAGACAAATAACCCAGAAGATGTGCAAAATAGAAGGAAAAGAACAAAATTCTAGGATACAGAATCTTCACATTTCAAGGCTTGCTACAAATTTGCATCAATCAGAGAAGTGCAGCCTTATCAAATTATAAATAATTGAATAAAATAAAAAGCTCATATATGTAACCAAACAAATACAACCAAATATCTTTGATAATGTTGCAAGAGCTAATTCAGTGGAAAAGAGACAGCCTTTTCCAAAAATAGTACATGACCATTTGAATGTCTAGATGAGCAAATGAATACATCTCTGACATGATTCCTTTAAAAAATTAATATTATCCTGAATCATGATGTGAATTGAAAATGCAAACCCCAAAAGATGGCACGAGATAAAATAAGAGTGATGTTCAATTTGGCAATACATTTTTTATCTGTGTGGTAAGTGTACATGACTTCAATTTAGTGCACAATCATTTTAACTATGCAATTTGGTGGCCTTAGGCACATCAACAGTTTTGTTCTAGAAAAGAATTTGTAGACACAGCTACAGTATCCACGTCCATGAAATAAAAAAAAATGATAATGCTACATTTTTTTAAAAATTAGAAATCTCAGCATCAGGCAAGCCATAGACTGTAAAAAAAAAAAACCTGCAAAACACATGTTTGATGAAAATATTGTATGCAAATATGAAAGTGACTCAGTTTAAAAAAAGTCAAAAGCTGGCCTAGTAAAAGTAGACAACCCTAAATAGAAAAGTCATCTACATATTTTTCATGAAAAAATAGGCAGGCAAAAGTTGCTAATCATCCTCTGTTGTTGGAGATTTTTCAAACTAAAACAACAAAATGAAAATACAATTCATTGGAGCACCGGACTGAGCCCCCCAAGGTCCAAATGAGGAGCAGAAGGACGGAGAAAATGACGAAGGACTGCGAGGGATGCTATCACCCACTGATACAAGGGGTCGAATCTAATGAGAGTTTACCAAGGGCAGTTGGACTGCGACTGAACGAGCACGTGATCCAACCAGATTCTCTGAATGTGGCCGGATTCTCTGAATGTGGCTGGCCCGGAGTCTTTCTGAGAAGCCATTGACAATGACACTGGGACTAGTTTCCTCTGCATATACTGGATTTTTGGGATCCAGTCTGTTTGGATGCTCACCTTCCTGGACCTGGAGGGAGGGGGGACGAACTTGAACTTCCCACAGGGCTGGAAACCCTGACTGCCCTTAGGGACAAAGAGGGAGGTGGAGAGGGAGGGGGGGAGTGGGAGGGTGTTGGGAAGAGGGGCGGAAATGGAAACTTTTATAATTTAATAAAATTACTTTCAAAAAAAAAAAAGAATGGCTGGTACCATGGACAGTGACACCATCAGCTGCAGGGATGCTGCAGAACTGCAGAAAGGAGGAGTCATTGTTGGTAGAAATGCACGATTGGTACCTCCTTGAAAGACAGTTTGAAAGTTTCTCACAAAGGTAAATATATCTTTACAAATGATCTAGTAATTATAGAACTTATTTGTCTAAATGACTTTAATAACACTTCATATCTGTGACATAAACTTTTATGCATGTGTTTCTACTTGGTTTGTTCTGGATTGACAAAGCTTAAAATTAATCAAGAATTTGTCCAATAGCTAAGTAGAGATGTTATTATATACACACACATATATATACACAGAATACACAAATACACTATATATGTTTGTGTCTCTGTGTGTACATATGTGTGTGTGTGTGCGCACGCACATGTTTGTGTATGTGTGTGTGAGAAGGCATGTCCACTCAATATGTTTTGTTCTAGAACTAAAAAAAATAAGTGATCAAGTCAAGAGAAGTCATGGAGTATCCTCCAAAAAATATAAGCATGGGCAAGCTAGAAATCTATAGATCATACTGTTCCAATCTCGCGGTATTCTGAAAAGGGTACACTCCTGTGAAAGAGCAGGTGTTTGTCGGAGACTATTTTGGAGGGGTGATGAGAGGGATCCCGCCAGAATGCAAGTTGTGAGCCCCTTTCTTGTTTTTTTTCAGAACAAGAGCATTGATCTGCACGATATGTCAATTCTACACAGGACATTGTTTGTTCCTGTTGTTCCATAGCCCTGAGCTGGCTGGCCAAGGAAACTACTGGCAGTTGTTAAAGATGCCTCAAATTTGAGTCATCAGTTGTAGCAAGTCACCAAATTAATCCAAGAGGCCATCTATAGCTAAAATCCAGGTAGTGGTTAGTTGGCTAGTTTCATATGGATTTGAAACTGCTCTAAAGAACTGAACGGTCTTCTCAACCAGCCTCTCAACTCTGGCTCTGCTGTCACTCCTTGTCCTTGACCTCCATGATTGCTCACCTGTGCAGCATGATAGTGCTTGATTCCACTGGCTTCTAGTTTATTTATTTCAAATTCCTGTCCCATATTGCTTTCAAAGTGATGTTCCTGGATTTTATTGCACTTGTCTGTTCGTAATGTTTCAGGGTCTTTTTTGTCAGAGTGTGTTTTTTTATCATGGAATTGGCTTCATTGGTTTTCTGTCTTCGTGGTTTTATGTGAGAATGGGTTATGCTGTTTTACTGACTTCAGATATCACTAATCAACTACCCTCTCCACCTGGAACTAAACTTACAATTTAAATTGTCTAAAACACTAACTTACCCTCTTTCTTCTGTTCAACTTCTTTTGCATTTTATCCTGCAATCATTGGTTCCTTTTTTTGTTTATGATGGCAAACTGGTGGGCTCCTCAGTCATAGTTGCTCTGTATTTTCTGGTTATTTATCTCTAGTTGCATATTGATCCCTTATACTGCTATAAATTGGTGCAAATAGTCATATGACCAAATTTAATATATAAATGACTTAAGGATACTAGGTATAGCTATCAGTTGTAATTTCTCCTTAGAAGGAAAATAGAAATATACAATTTCCCATCTGCTAGAAGACAAAATAAACCAATTGAACTGAAGGCAAATAAATGAGAAGTTGAAATAAGCTAATGACTTTTGAAAATTGGAGTTAAATGATTAAAGATATACTTTGAAAAGATTAATTAGGCACTTGAAGAAAGCAGAGAATAGAAAAAGAGTCGGTAGTAAAAACTAATTACCAGACCTTAGCAACAATTCAAAACCTATGGCAATAAGTATGTACGGTGTGGAAGTGAGCACAACAATGAAGTCTAAAGATAAAGACTGGTTAAATTCAACAATGACTGGCTCTAAAGGGCTTTGTTATAATACAGCTCTGCTTGAGAGGCAAACAGAAGGATTGGAGGCATCGACACACAGCAGAACTTGCATGGAAAGCTGTTCTCATAAGAGAAAGAGTTAGATTTAAAATAAATTTGCAATATCATACTAAGTCTAATGTAAACTTAAAATATGTGTCTATCCCCACACTTCTTCAGAACAGCCTCCTCTTTTCCTTTCCCCAAGCCCCCACTCTTACATCAAAAACAAAGAGGCAAAAAACCATATCAGAAGCAGCATGATTTCATTTGAAATAAGTATATTAAATAGAAGCATGTTGTTGATCATTTGTTGTGTTCCAAACATTTTCCAAGTAATTATACCTAACACATGATTTATTCTAGCTCTATTAGTAGATTAAAAATATTTTTCTCCTTTATTGATTTTCTCTTCCTTATTATACCCAAACATGATTTACTTCATGCTTATGAATAGATTATAACTATTAGTAGGACATTTTTCTCCAATACTAATGACACAACTCTGCATGAAAGCCTTTATTTATTAAATATATCTGCAATTTAAATCTGTTGGGATTCATGAACTAATTTTCTTCTTTCTTCCAGGATTTCTAAGTAATAGATCTCATCTCTTTAGCCTGCGTTTTGCATAGGTTAACCTTTTTAACTCTTGCCTTTTTGCAGGCAGCATTTCTTGATCTTCTGTTACTTTTTGCCTTCTTTCTCGTTTATGCTGTATTTAACCTTTTGCAATTTATCTTCTGCAGGTTCTCCCAAAGAAATGTTTCTCTAAAAGGTCACCATTGGCCTAGATCTTGCCATTCCCAATAGTATTTGTCTCCTTTATGTTCTGCAGCACTAGGCAGACCATTTAAACAGTCGGAGAGAGCTCTGGAGACAGCTCAGTGAGTAGGATACTTGCTCCATAAGCATGAGGACCATAATATCCCAGAACCCATGTTCAAGGACTGGGAGTATCTGTACACTCTCTTGTAGAAGCTCAGCGCTGTGGAAAGTGTAGTCTGTACACTCTCCTGCAAAAACTCATTGCGGAGGGAAGTGTAGACTGTACACTCTCCTGTAAACTCAGTGCTGTGGGAGGTGTAGACCAGGAAATCAATAGGACTTTCTGGTCAGCAGTCTACTTCCTGGCTTAGGAAGAGTTTTGTATTAAGAGCATAAAGCGGAGGTTAATAAAGCAGGACCACATGATGGCCTCCTCTGTCCATGATGCATGCAGGAATGTGTGCATCATATATAGACCTATACAAACCACACACATGCATACCACACTTTACATCCTATACACACAAAAGTGATAGCAGTAACTTTAACAACAGTTAATAATAATAGTGATAATGATAATAATAAATATGTCATCTTTGGTATTGCTAATACATTTCTTTTTATGGAAGAATTGGTTTATTTCCAGCTTAAAAATCTTGATTAAAGTTTATCATGAAGGGAAATCAAAGCAGGCTCTCAAGACAGGTACCTGGAGGGGTAATTGAAGCAGAGGTCATGGAGGAGCACTGCTTATTGAATTGCTCAGCCTCCTTCCTTCTTTCCTTCGTTCGTTCCTTCCTTCCTTCATTCTTTCCTTCCTTCCTTCCCTTCTTCTTTCTTTCTAGACAGGGTATACTAAAGAAATGTGGCTTTACTGAGACTCACTATGAAGAACAGATTGGCCTCAAACTCATAGAGATGTGCCTTTGCCTCCCAAGTGCTCAGATTAAAGACATGCACCAACATGCTTAATTTCAGTTCTCTCTCTCTCTCTCTCTCTCTCTCTCTCTCTCTCTCTCTCTCTCTCTGTGTGTGTGTGTGTGTTTACTTCTTTTACATAATACATTCCAACCATAGGTTTCCACTCCCTCCATTCCTAATAGCTCCTGCCATCTCCCCTCTACCAAGATACAGTTTCATTCCATTTTCTCTCTAGAAAAGAGCAGGCATCCAAGACACCCCAGGCAGATAGGACAAAACAAAATACAATAAAATGAGGTTAGACGAGATAACCATATAAGAAGAAAAAATACCCAAGAACAGGTGAAAGAGTCTCAGAGAAACACTTCCACTGTTAGGAATGTCCCACAAGAGCACCAAGATGAGAATTAGGGTTACTTTTTTTTTTCCAGTAGTTGCTGAAATTGCTTAAAGAGAATGAATGTTTCCTGGATTATTGAAGCTTCTCAATCTAGAGGCACTAATAAGTCAGGCTGTAAAATTGTTCCATAATATTAAGAATTGTTTCAAACCAGTAGGAGCAAGGATCCTGAACAGTGAGATGTTGTATGGGAGGACTAGGATTGAGAAATAAAAATTATGGGAATTAAGGAAGATAAAAGCAATAAATTAGATCAGGATAAAAGTCTTGCATAAACTGATGACTTATGCAGAACAAGTTTATTAAGGAGTACAGGATCATGCATTCTATTTGGAAGCAGGAAAGAGTGCTATATCAAAAAATGTTGGCAAACTATTTTTATGAGTCTACAATTACCCTGATACACAAGCCACATAAAGACATTATTAAGAAAGAGAATTACAGGCCAATCTCACTCACAAACATTGATGCAAAAATATTAAATAAAATACAGGTAAATCAAGTCCAAGAACCATCATCCACCATGATCAAGTTGGTTTCATCCCAGAGATGCAGAGATGGTTCAACATGCAAAAATCTGTCAATGTAATCCACAATATAAACAAAATGAAAAATAAAAACCACATGATCATCTCATTAAATGCTGAAAAACTGTTGACAACATACAACATCCCTTCATGATAAAGGTCTTGGAGAGAGCAGGGATACAAGGAGCATACCTAAACATAATGAAGGCAATATACAGCAAGCCAACAGCCAACATCAAACTAAATGGAGAGAAACTCAAAGCGATCCCACTGAAATCAGGAACAAAACAAGATTGTCCACTCTCTCCATATCTATTCAATATAGTTCTTGAGATCCTAGCTGGAGCAATAAGACAACAAAATGAGATCAAGGAGATAAAAATCAAAAAAGAAGTTAAACTCTTACTATTTGTTGATGATATGATAGTTTTCATAATTGACCCCCAAAATTCTACCAAGGAACTTCCACAATACATAAACACTTTCAGTAATGTAGCAAGATACAAGATTAACTCAAAAATATTAGTAGCCTTCCTTTACACAAACAATAAATTGGCTGAGAAAGAAAGAGAAATATCATCCTTCACAATAGCCACAAATAGCATAAAATATCTCAGTGTAATTCTAACCAAATAAATGAAAGTCTCATATGATAAAAAAAATTTAAATCTTTGAAGAACAAAATTGAAGAAGACACCAGATAGTGGAAAAATCTCCCATACTCTTGGGTAAGTAGAACTAACATAGTAAAAATGGCCATCTTGCCAAACACAATCTATAGATTGAGTGCAATGCTCATCAAAATCCCATCAAAATTCTTCACAGATCTCAAAAGAATGGTAATCAACTTCGTATGGAAAAGCAAAACAAACAAACAAACAAACAAACAAAAAACCAGAATCGCTAAAACAATCCTGTACAATAAAAGAACATCTAGAGGCATCACAATTTCTGACTTCAAGCTCTACTACAGAGCTACAGTACTGAAAACACCCTGGTATTGGCATAAAAACAGACAGGAGGACCAATAGAACCAAATCAAAGACCCAGATATTAATCCACACACATGCGAATACTTGATTTTTGACAAAGAAGTAAAAAAATATCAAATGGAAAAGAAAACAGGTATTTAACAAATGAGGCTCTCATAACTGAAAATCAACATGTAGAAGAACAAAAATAGATGCATATCTATCACCATGCACAAAACTCAAGTCCAAATGGATCAAAGATATAAAGCCAGTCACACTGAACTTCATAAAAGAGAAAATGGGGAGTACATTTGAACGCATTGGCACAGGAATCCATTTCTTAAATATAACCCCAGCAGCACAGACACTGAAAAAAATAATTAATAAATGGGATCTCCTGAAATGGAAAAGCTTCTGTAAAGCAAAGGATATGGTCAATAAGACAAAACAACAGCCTATAGAATGGGAAATAATCTTCACCAACCCCACATCAGACAGAGGACTGATCTCCAAAATATACAAATAACTCAAGAAATTGGTCATCAAAAGAACAAATAATCCAATTTTTTTAAAAAAATGGAGTATAGACCTAAACAGAGTACTCTCAACAGAGGAATCTAAAATGGCTGAAAGGCACCTAAGGAAATGTTCAACATCCATAGTCATCAGAGAAATGCAAATCAAAACTACTCTGAGATTCCATCTTACACCTATAAGAATGGCCAAAATCAAAAACACTGATGACAACTTATCCTGGAGAGGTTGTGGGGTAAAGGGAACACTTCTGCATTGCTGGTGGGAACGTAAGCTGGTACAACCCCTTTGGATATCTGTAAGATGATTTCTCAGAAAATTAGGAAACAACCCTCCTCAAGACTCAGAAATACCACTTTTGCGTATATATTCAAAGGATGCTCAATATTGCCACAGAACATGTGTTCAACTATGTTCATACCAGCATAGTTTGTCATAGTCAGAACCTGGAAACAACCTAAATGCCCATCGACTGAAGAATGGATAAGAAAAATGTGATAGTTTTACACAATAGAGTAATACACAGGAGAAAAAAATTAATGACATCTTGAAATTAGCAGGCAAATGGATGGAGCTAGAAAACATCACATTGAGTAAGGTAAACCAGACACAGAGAGACATATTTATTTTAAACATAAAGCAAAGGAAACCAGCCTACAAATCGCAATCCCAGAGAACCTAGACAACAATGAAGACAGTAAGAGAGACATACATAGATCTAATCTACATGGGAAATAGAAAAAGACAAGATCTTCTGAGTAAATTGGCAGCATGGGTACCATGGGAGATGGTTGAAGGAAAGGGGAAAGGCAGGGAAGAGAGCAGAGAAAAATGTAGAGAACCAAAAGACCAATATAAAATGAGGGAGTGGTAAAATAAAATAAAGAGATGCCTAAAACAAGCAAACAAACAAACAAACAACAACAACAACAAAAAACTTTGGCAAAGAAAGTGCAGAGTATCAGACACAGTTGCCTATGGACTCAGAGCCACAGCCCAAGGTAAAGAATGGGTGCCCAGAAGTCGCAATCTTGGATACTCTTAGGAAACCCTTTTTTCAGTTCTAAACCATCCTTTCCAATCTAACTCCTGGACTAGGGCACGGATCTAAAGTTCCCTTTGTCCGCTGAAAAAAGTCTTGGGTATTTCTGGCTACTAAAAAAAAAAAAAAAGAAATTGATAAAATAATTACAAAATCCCCTATCACTTAGCGAACTTTAACTTCTTTTCCTCATATGGACGAGGATTGAGGTTATGGACTATCCTTCTTTGGGGTCACTCGCTACATCACATTTTTTCTTTTTTTTTCTTTTTTTTTTAAATTGTAAATTTAACATAGAAATAACATTAGAAACAAAATACCTTAGGTATACCAATGAAAGTCATGAAATATTTTAAACGTGCATGTAAGGTGTACATGTTGGTGCAGCACTTGGGAGGCAGAGCAGGAGGATCTTAGTGGTTTGAGGGCCAGCTTAGTCTATATAGTGAGTTCCAAGACAGCCAGGACACCAGGGAGATTCTGTCTTACCAAAAATGGGGGTGGGGTAGGGTGGAAGATGGTATGTAGACATTATAATAATACAAATTTTTTCATAATGAAAATAATTAGATTTAAATTTCCGTAACAATTGTTAAATAATGGTAATAGTAAAATACTACTATTTAAGGACCTAAAGTTTTATTTTGCATTTAGAAATAAAAAGTAGATCAATATTGGGGTACCAGCCCCCTAAATCTCTCAGGATCCAGAAAGAACACTATAGCAAGCACAGGAACTTGCTAACGGGATCTGAGGGTGAAAGGAATGAATAGGCTCACAAATATCTTCTTGTCATGTACCATTTAGTCTTCCAGTGTTCTCTCAATCCCACAAGGTTTCCAGTTTATATACCCACACAGGCACAATTAGCAATTCTCTGGCAATAGCAAGGATACCAGACTTGTATTTTTCAGGACCAACAAGTAAGATTAGGCTGACAAAGTGGGCGCCTATTATCTCATGTCTCAGAGGGGGCATGTCTGAAAAGGGTAAAGGCAGGAAGGGGCTGTGATTTCTAAGTGGGGGAAAAGAGTTGGTGTGTTGACCACATCTGTGTGGTTAGTTAAGCTAGAAGCTTGTAATTGATAAAGTAGAAAAAGGGAAGAAGACACAGCAGCACTGTGCACTCTGAGCACTGTCTTCCGCTGCCTATGTGACTGGGTACGCAGCGTCATGACAGCCTTGGCAGCCGGCATAAGCTGTGGAAGGAAAACGGGTGGCATTTGATCTGCATTAGTATTTTTGTCAAATGCTAGCTGATTAAAGGGAAGCTCTCAGCTCTCCCCATTCAAAGGCAAGAACTACAGCTATGTGGTAAAATCTGGAGTCAGTGGTGGCTTTGTTCCCGCTGACCCCTAAGTGGGAAGAATTTTCTTTCTCTGGCACCTTTTTGAGGATATAAGGCTACTAGTATATATCCTATATATCAAGATTATACAGCCAAATGAAAAGACATCCTCCTGATTTCTCACATATATATGTCCCCAGTACATCAGGAAAATATTTATGAGACACACATACACACATATACAGGCTAGGGAAAGAATGCAATTAGCATGTTTAAAATTACAGGTAGAAGCAACAGATAACTGGAGTCTGTATTTCTTACAGACCTTGGAAGGCAAGTTTACTCCATCAGAAGAAGTTAATTCTGGTGGGTTGACACCTACAATATTAATTTCTACTTCTGTTAAGCAACAGCTTAGCAGCACTCAGTGCTGTGGCACAAGGCACTGCTCTGATGCATGTGATAACGCCAGTGTAAATACACTTAGCACACGCAGCAGTCACAGAAAGCATAGCACAACAAGCTACGGGCAGTATATCTGTGAGAATAAAAACAAAGATCTATGTACATTGCTTACACATTAGAGGATACATAGTCTACTTACACTGAGTTTTTATACTTTATTATACTATACAGCAGACACTGTGTCACACCAGCCTCAATACCATACATACAGTGTTGTCATATCAGGGGAATGACGTGCATCATCTAGGTGTGTGTCGATATATCCTATGATGTTCCCACAAAGTGCATTACCTAAGAGCAGGTTTATGTTTGTCCCCATGGGTATTTATTCAACACACAAAAATAAATGCAACCAGAAAGTCACAAAACTGTATAAAAGAACAAATGAAGCATACAAATTAACACAGATAAGTGTTCTAACATAAGAAACAGAGATTAAAGTCTAGAAGATACAGTAACCAGGCACGAGGAAAAAAACGGTTCTGAAGCAGTGAAACAACTCTGTGTTGAAGACTCGTGCATCTCATCTCCAGTGTAACTTTTGTTAAAGGGGAGAAGGAAGATACTAGGAGTAGGATGAAACCACAAATCACAAAATACATCACTTTTTTTATATCTCCTCACCTATCTGGGACACCATGAAGTATCAGGAATCCTGGACCAAGCACAATTCCAGTCTGTGCCTTCTCTGTTTGTTTATTTAAGTGCTTCCTTTTCATATCTGAGACACAAGCCTCCTATCTTAGATCTCTAGAGGATGGAAATTATAAGAAATAATACAGATAATTTGACATCATAAGTAATATTCAGAGAAGGATGGAAGAAAGAAAATTTCCAACTTGCATAATTTCAAAATTATTCTATTTTTCCTGTCATTTCTACAGGTGGCCTTACTTTTTGTTATCAACTAGGCTTGTCAGTACAACAGTTTTACGATTGCCTCCTCTGCCTCTGTTAGCTCAACCTCTTGAACTGTGTCTGTGCTGTCCCAAGACAGGAGCTCCTTCTCTTCAAGCCTGCAACCTATCCACATTTTGTTGTTCATTAATCTACCTTCCCCCACTCCACATATAACACACACACACACAAATGGATAGATAGATAATGGAAAGACTCTGAAAAATGTCCCTGGACTTCTCTGTGGTTCCACTTGTGTAGCTTACATCTAAGACCTGGGATTTCACTCTACTTTTCTCTCTCATTTCAGAAGGAATTGGGTAAGTTCCACCCAAGCAACTTCCTGGGCTGTGGAATGAAATGCAGTGGCCTCATATTATATCTTTAAAGGGTACCAGATCTAATCTGACAGCAAGAGAAATGCCACTATTGTCTGCTTACATCAATTCCGTACATAATTTTGAGGTACTGTCTTTTAAAGTTAGAAGCGTAAAGATGTAATACAATTTCTTTCTAGCATAGACACTACCAAAAACACTGGGGAACTTCAAAGAAATGTTAGGAGAAAAGTATTAGTAACTGAAGCAGCTAGCCTGGAAAATTTAATTTCTTTATTGTATATCACTCCATCAAACAGACCCACATTTATATAAGCTATTAAACATATATATTATATATTATACACACCAATCATATCTCTGCAATATAAACTCACATAAAATGACCACTAGTTTATTTTAATCAGTTCATTCTCATATCAGCACACAATTAAAAGAAATTTTGGGCATGATCTTAAAAAGTATTCTCTTCATAAAAAAATATAATCTGCTAGGCAAGTAAAATCTAAGACTTCAGCATTAACTGTAAATAAAAATGTTTTACTTATTAACAAACATTTGAAACTACCAGACTAATTTTCCTCTGAAATGCATTTTTGAAGAACAGATCCATTTTTCTTTCTCCTCAATGACTGATCTTTTAACAGCCTTAGCTTCATCTCCAGACAGTTGTTTATCTGAGCTCCAGGGCTGTGTTTACAACCCCTGTTGAATATTTCTACAGGTCACACAACTCTAAAATCAACTTAACTCCCTTACTTTCACTAAATTCCTTGGATTATCAGTACATTAAAAGCTATAAACTATTTCTCACCTAAAAAACAAGATATGCTCACTGGTGTAATAGTGCCATAAATGTCATGGGAGTAAGAAATCACTCTGTGATTCAATCTCAGATCTGCTCCATGAGGTGGAACACATTCCTGGCACTGTTACCTGAGCCAAACACCTGCGGCTAAAGAGTTCATAGACTCTACGGGATCATTCATTACTATCTTTCTGCTGAGTGGACAAACAATTGACATGATTCCTAATGACTGATTGCTTCATCCATAGATCAGTGCCTACTCACCACTCATTAGGGAACCTTCTTTTTGCAGAAGATGGCAATTAATACTATAACCCTCAAACTAACAATGTACAGAAGGTAATAGACCTCAAATCTAAATGGAATATACACATCACAGGCCCCTTCCCCCGAGGGAAGGAACCATCAGAGAAGTGAGGTGGAAAAATTTTAAGACACATTGGTGGGTAATGTCAAGCAAACATTGTTTTCAGAATATGAAAGGTCAGCTGCACATATGAACGTAACAACTGTGGCATATGCATAAGACCAGAACAAGCTCGAGATAGAAGAATACCCCAAAATGGAAGGGGATTTGTATGTACAAAATCCCTTCAGTAACCAAAGAAGAACTGAAATCAACTTTCTGTAATGATGTCATTCCTGGAAATACAACCACACTCCAGAGCAGAACCAAGTCCCAGATAGTAAAGAGTACTTTAAGGGTTTCATTAAAATAGCACTATTGTCCTGAAGTAATATATCTGACAACAATGAAAAACATTAAGGTCTGCATGCCTGTTTGATAGCAACTTTATATGCACAGCTTGTGTATAGCTCAGTGCCAAACAGGCTGCTATAGAGTTACCGTGCATTTTGAAAGCAGATTATTGAGCTTTGCTTTTTATATTCTATTAATTAACTTTACACAGAAGGAAAATGTTGAAAATGTTTCTTTAGGTGGCTACCTTTGGCTCACTTGAGGTCTTTATGTTGGAACTGAAATAATACTGATTACTTATATGTATGTGTGTGGTTGTTGGTATGTGTGGAATTGTATCTGAAATCTGCCTTGCTGATAGGATTCTTGTTACTTTTCACAAGGGAAAAATCTGTTAATGAAAATGTGTTTGAAACTCTGATTTAGTCAATTCCAGGTTACATAAATGTACATTGTTATCTTCTCCCTGCAACTCAGACTTCAGGGTTTTCATCTTCTTTTATGTGGGCTATGTGATCCCAAATCTAAAGTTAATCACATGAGATGATGTTTTCTGCTAAAATTCCAGCCCAATTTCTACCACGGTATTTCCCTCACATAAATTTTTTTAAACCCACAATTAAAGATGTGACTCTCGAGTGTTTAATCGCTATGTGCCTATACCTTAGTTACTTTTCCCTTGTTATGATAAAACACCACGAAAAGGCAACTGATGGAAAAGAGTTATTTAGTATATGGTTCCAGAGGTATAAGGGTCCATCATGGTGGGAAAGTGTGGCAGCAAGCAGCAGACAGGACAGGTGGAGGAGAAACTAAAGAATTAACATCTTTAACCAGAAGCACCAAGCAGATAGTGAACTGGAAAAGGCATGTTACTGTAAAACTCCATACTTCCAACACCAACATACTTCTAAACCAACACAAACAGCACCAGCAGCTGGGGACCAAGTATCCAAATATCAGAGTTCATCAGGGGCATCCATATTCATTTCATCATATTACATTGCCTGTTGGTTCCTGTCCTTATCTTAATACAAAGTAAATTTAGTTCAACTTCAGAATCTTCATAGTCTCTCACTCTTGGCATTGTTTCAATGTCTAAAATCCAAAGTCTCATCTGAGACCAAAGTCAATCTCTTAACTGTAACTTAAATATAACTCCCTATAAAACCAAAAATAAATGGCATACTTCCAACATATAATGGCACAGAATATACATTATCATTGCCAAAGGAAAGGATGGAGGTGTAATGGGGAAATAGTGGACCAAAGCAAGATATAATTCAGTAGGCCAAATATCAAGTCCTGTAGCTCTAAATTCTTTGTCAAAGGAATTAGACAGCTCTGTCCTTCCAGCTTTGTCGCTTATACTTACTATTCTTTCTTTCTCATCCCACTCCTTGTGTGAAGCCCTTCTTAGCATACATTTCACAGTTCTGACATCTCAAACATCTTTGGATAACCAACGCAACCCAAGATTCATTTCCGCAGCTCCATAAAATGCTCTCTCGGGGCCTCCATGCAGGGACTTCGCTGACCTGCATTATGTGGCCTGAGTGATTCCTTACAACTCTGGAGGAACTTTCTACGACCCCATTATCTATTCTTGCATTCTTTTTTACTCTAAAGTGCATGAAGGATATTGACAAGTTTATCTGCTGACCTTGAATAGAATCCGACCCCTTGAATTATACTGGCAGTAGCTTTTATGTATTGTTCTTTATTAGAACAAAAAAATACTCAGGGTTTTTTCTTTCATAAGTTGGAAACTTACTAGGTGGCAGTCCTGTTGTGAGGGAACCCTTCTCTTCATTCCAGTGCAGATCAGGATTATTTCAGCAGAAGTCATGGCTGTCATGTTAAATTTCCTGGAACATTTTCTCTTCTGACTAGATATTGGGTATTCCTTTTTCCCAACTTGCATTTCTTCTTTCTAGACTTGCGTAAGAGTGGCTACTAATAACCATGTAACAGAATTAATATTACATTGTCTTGCAATCTTCTATACCAAATAAATCACCCCATTACCTTTGAGTTTAGCATCAGTCAAGTTCTTAGGACCATCAGAAAGCAGCCACATTTTTCCTCCACTGTCTCAGAAACAGTCTCTAGCCATGTAACTAATTTTGTTCCCCTGAAGCCTCTTGAGTTGAGCATTGAGAGTCCACATATCACTCAGAACTACTGACTTCTAAGCATCTACTAGATTGGCACACTAAGTTCTGCATTCATCATTAAACTGACTTTCTTGTCCAAAGTTCCAAAGTCTTTGTATTCCTCTGTTACAGCAATACTCCACTCCTGGTACTCACTTCTTCTTCATTAAGTTTCTACTGCTGTGATAAGGCACTACAACATACAGAAGTGATACTTTTTTTCTGGCTTATGATTCCAGAGTGACAAGGAAGCATGGCAGCAAGCAAATGACATGGCAGCTAGAGCAAACTCAGAAGCCTCACTCTGCATGACAGCAGGAAGCAGACAGCAAACTGAGTATGGCTGGTGGTTTCTAAAGCCTCAAAACTACCCCTAATGCATACTTCCTAGCAAGTCCACACCTACTAGACCTACTAGGATAGCATCAACAAGTATTTCAAAACTAGAGCCTACGGGGGACATTTTCACTCAAACTACTACAACAGTCTCCAACAGAAGCATTTCTCATTTGATGACTGATATGCATGAGACTCACTGAACTAAGAATTCTTAATAGCATTTTTCTTTCATGCCATGAGATCTCCTTGCAAATCTTTGAAGTATGTCTGTCTTCTAATGACTGCCAAGTAGGTAGGTTTCAAATGTCTCAAAATTTACAACATTTGAATTTTTCTACTTTGGAAAATAAGTTTACTTCCATCCTTTATAACTATTTTTATGTTTTAATGATTTTTTTTGGTAAATTTGGAAGTTCTCAGATAATTACTTTCAAAATGGGGATTTCTTGGTTTAGAAATATGATATAATACTTTGTACTATCACATATCATAGATCTATAATCTTGCTTTCTAGGATTGTTCTCAAAGGTGAATTCCCACAACTAAAATAGACTTTCAATTAACCTCTTTATTTTTCTTAAACAGCATCCTGTATGAAATCTTTACTATTACATATGTAAGAAATATCTAAATGCATTTCATATACTGAACAGTTGAACTATACTTTCACTTGTTAAAATGTCCCAACTTAAATTTCACAAATCACATTCATGTTTGGCCATTTTGTTCTTCATGCATTTCTCAACAAAGTACTCACTGTTAAAATATTTTAATAAACCAAAAGACCATTTGCTGAAGAATATCTCAGCCACCATATTCTTTCACAGATTCTAAATGTAATAATAAGTGTAGTGATAAAGTGACAAATAGTTGAGAGAATATCAGTTACCTATATTATTTTGCTATTAGAAAGTATTAATGAATTTATCCTATAATTAAAGCTTTTGGAGAGATTGGCTAGCCAATATTTAATTATAAATACATGTAAAAAGTACAAAGACAAAATTAGGTGGAGTGTAGTCAGGCACCTATATTAATAAACAAATAAATATCTGTTGATTTACATTTGTATTTTAAAGTCAAGATTAATCAGCTTCTTTTTAAATTATGGTTTGAAAATAAAGGAAGAAAAACAGTTTTGGAATAATATATTCACACTTTCTGTCAGAGGGTCTAGAGTTTGAGGTTAGACAAAATTTTGAATCTGTAGCTATTTGGCCTTAATTTTTCAACTTCAATTTATCTTTAATCATTTTGGTAAATATCAGATTAAGTGGTTCACTGCTTTGTGTAGTAGTAGTAGCATCAGAAGCAGCAGTAGTAGCAGTGTGTGTAATACAGAGCCTTTACTCAAGACAACCTTAAAAACCCTCTGATCCCCCTGCCTCTATCGCCCAAGTGCTTGGATTACAGGCACACACAACCAGGCCTGGTTTATGTTTCTTTGCGGATCAGGGTCAGAACCTCTGGAATGGTACACAAAAATGCTATTCCTATATACAATATACACAGAGTAGGCCCCATGCCCCACTGCAGATGACCAACACTAAACAAACTCGTGACGTCTTTGGAGGATCTTTGTCTTATAATGTTGTGACAGGACATTTATTTTAACCTTACAATTCCTTCGCGTATATGTTATGGCTTCCAGGTTTGTGTTTTTGTGAAAGTCCTGTGTGTGAACATGTGTTTCTCTGTCTCAGTATGTGTTTCTCCTGCTCTCTCTCTCTTGGGTCTTTTTCTTCTGTTCCTTTGTTTTGTTTTCTTGTATCTTATTCCATTGTGATTTTTAATGATTTTTATTGAGCTCTACATTCTTTCTCTCCCTGCCTCTCCCCTGCCCTTCAGCCCTCTCCCAAGATCCCCATGCTCCCAGTTTACCCAGGAGATCTTGTCTTTTTCTACTTCCCATGTAGATTAGATCTATGTATGTCTCTCTTAGGTCCTCATTGTAGTCTAGGTTCTCTGGGATTGTGATTTGTGCGGTGGGATTTTTTTCAACATCTCATGTTTTCTAATGAGAGACAGAAAGAATGTAGATTTGCACAGTTGCTGGGGATGAAAAGGATCTCAGTGGAGTTGAGGGGGAGACTCTAATCAGAATGTATTATATAAGAAAATCTATTTATAGTTAAAGAAAAATAGTAAAAATGCTGATCTCGGCAAAGTCTCCACTCGACGGAGGGACTTTGTACTGATTAAGGAATTATTATATTATATATTTTTATATTTATTGTATATATTATAATTTTATTCATTTATATAATTAACCTTCATTATACTGATTAAGGTCAGTGAGCATTAGTAGAGGTCAGTTTCCTCTTTTATTTGTATGTCTATTGCCTTAACCAATCATGATATAACATTTGGTGCTGAAACATAAAACTGGTTTTGAGGTTCAACACCCCAACCCTTCCATTTGGGCAAACTTTCCTTTCTCCCTTTACCTGTCTCCTCTATTCCAGAGATACATCTCATCAAGAAATTTCTAAAACATTTTATCAGCCTCCAGCTATGGCCTGAAACCTATGGGTTTTGTCCTTCGTCTAGAGATTTGGTGCAAATGCTGTTCTGGGACTTCATTGATGTGTCATGTAAATGTAGTTTTGCTCCTTTCCTCACTGCCTTTTCTCTCTCCACTCTCCCTACCTCAGAATCAGAGGGTTTTACACATTCACCATGCCAGCGAACCCAACATTCAAATCAAAGTTTCCCCAATTCAGTAAAGCTGCTTATAAATGTAAACAGGTGTGACCATTTCTAGGTAATGCAGTCAGAGTTCTATGCTATAATTTTAATTCAATTTAATTTTTTATGACTCAGTCTTGATGTGTAATCCTGGCTGTCACAGAACTTTCTCTGTAAACTAGGCTGGCCTTGAGTTCAAAGACTTCAATTTGCCTCTGCCTCCCAAATACTAGAAATGAAGATGGACAACATTGCTCCTGGCTTTCTTTGAGTCATAATTTTAGAATAATTTTAATGGGTCTTTCCTTTCAAATATGTACTGCTATCTGTTTTCTATTACTTTTCAATAGTTTCACTTCATGCATTTCTATTTTTAAAAAATAACTTTTAAAGCATATAATAATTGAGTCACCAATTGATTATTTTTTTGTAGGCAATGGAGAGGGTGCTTTGGTTCTTTGCTGGTAAATTATTTAATATTTGGTTTTACTTATTTATTTGCTGCCTATTAGCATGACCGTTCCTTCCTCTTGACTAAGTTCCCATTGTCCATCAGTATTGTCTCTGCTTCCTCCAACTTAATTCACAGATTCAAAAGCCTGGTGTGAATATCTTCCTACACTCATTGATGTCTATAACAAGCGTGCAGGCTACTGAACTGGATTTGTGAGCCAAGCACAAGGAAATTCAGCCTCCTAGTAAATCTGCCAACAAGGTGTCACTGAGAGAGTGTTCACTCTGATCACAAGCAAGCAGAGAGCCTCAGAAGTGCTTAACAGACAAGTAGGGGAGGCTGCAGCAGTAAATGAAGGTGAGATTTGCCTGAAGATGCAACTGCACGTTTCCCATTAAAGTAACTGAGGATCTCAGCATTAAACCGCATCCAGGACTTAGCCTGAAGCAGTCTGTGTAAGTGGGTCTTGCAAATGAAATGAGTTTCATGATACGCAGAGATTAAAGACCAGCAGTGCTAAGCAAGAAATCTGTGCAGGGAATGTTTCAATATGTGAAGATGATCTAGGTAGATCTAGAGTGTCGGTTTTCTTGCATAATTTCAACTGTTTTTCATTTTTACATAAATGGTTCCTAAAAATGCTGTTGGTCAGCTACCAAGAATAGAAACCAATAAATATGTATTAAGTGAGGAAACATTGTAATAAACATTACCTTAAAGAAGAGTGCAATAGAAAGCACATGTCTAAAAACCTCAGTGGGATAGATAAGTATCATTTTAATACTGTAGGAAAGAATAACATTTCTGAAATTTTGTACTTATACCTTTGTACTTTATTATCTTAGAATGAATAACTGAGAAAAACAACTAACTAAAAGTGCAAATTAGATACAGTGATGATAAACGCATGGCTTCACCCATCACATGATTAGAGAAATGATAGGTCACTTTGGAGTCAAAAGTGATTAATCCATATCATCCATAAAGGAGTGTTTGATGATAATTAGTAGGCTTACTTGTCCCAGGATCAACTCTCCCACATTATTAACTTCATAGTAATTATCTGACTTTTACTTCTTTTAAATCATTTTCCCATAACAATTCTGTGATTGTGTACAACCCCAAACATCCTGTAACTGAACAGTAAATTCTCTTCCTGCCTAGAACACTAGCTTTGTCATATTTCTCTTTGATCTTTAGCTATGAACATACTTGGATGGTGAAGCCTTATAATGACTTTCTTGGGGTTTCTGTGAAGAGACATCATCACCATGACAGCTCTTATAAAGGAAAAAAATTAACTGCTAATTACAGTTTTAAGAGGTTTAGTCTATTATCATTACACCAGGAAGCATGGCAGTATGCACACAGACATGGTGTTGGAGAGGTAGCTGAGTTTTGTATTTCTGGATCTGCGGGCAATGGGAAGAGAGTGACACTGGGCCTGGCTTTAACTTCTGAAACCTCAAAGCCTGACCCAGTGATGCATTTCCTCCCACAATATCACACCAACTCGAGCAAGGCAACATTTCCATCAATGCCCCTCCCTATTTACCTATTGCAACCATTTTCATTTAGACCACCACATTATCCCATATTAAATTGTCTGGAGTATTTGTTTCCAAATACTTGTTTGTGCAAAGATGTATGGTTGATGAATACAGGGTATAAGGATGCTGAAAAGGCTGAGTGTTACACTTATGTCTAGTTTTTAAAATTTGAGACTAGGCATGGTGATTCATGACTATAATTCCAGCACTCAAGAGCCTTAGGTAGGAAGATTGCTTCACTTTGGAGACCAGCCACGTAGACAATGGAGACCCTATCTCAAACAAAATCTTGAAAATCAATAAGGAAAAAAATATATTTAAAATGTGTATAAATATGTAAGTACTTTGCCTATTTGTTGAAATTTTCATCTGTCAACTTCTATAGTTATCTTAACATTAAGTTGAATGTTAAATTAATAACCAAGTTTTACCTATATTTCAATGAGCATACTTATCCTTTTAAAATTTATTATTTTTTCTTTTCCATTGAAAAAAGCATACAATATGCTTTGATCATTTTCCCTTCTCACAGCTTCTCCCAGATCCTTTTTGTCTCTCTACCAACACAAATGTATGCACCCCCCCACCTATTTCTCTTTTTCTTTAGAAAACAAATGGATAACAAAGTCCAAGCTCTGCGAAGGTTCAAGTCCACTGAGGTCCCAGTCCTGATAGGAGAAACTGAGCATGGGCTGTGCTAGGCAGTTTTATGTCAGCTTGGTGCAAGTTGGAGTCATCTCAGAAGAGGGAACCGTAATTAAGAAAATGCTTCTGGGAAACTGGTCTGTAGGCAAGCATAGAGGGATTTTTCTTAGTCAGCAATTGATGTGAGATGACCAAGCCTACACTGATGTAAGTGGCCACCCTGGGGTCATACTTTTGCATTGTATAAGATAGCAGGCAGAACAACCTGTAAGGGACAAGCCAGGAAGAAGCACCCCACCATGGTCTCTGCAACAATTCTTGCCTCAAGGTTCCTGCTATCTTTAAATTCCTAGTCTCACTTTCATAAATGATTAATAAAACTGTGTAAGCATGTTCCAAACAAAATTTTTTCTCCCGAAGTAGTTTTTGGTCATGGTGTTTCATTATAGTCATACTTACCCTAACTGAGCCAAGCTCTCATCTCTAACCAAGAAGTTAAAACTGTTTTTCTCCAATAGAGTTTCAGTGGACAAGTTTATTATTAAGAAAATTGATTACTTGCAGTGTTTATTTCCCAACACTCACGCATATCTATATAGTTATTAATTTGGACTCCAGGTAAAGTTTGGGATATCTTTTCAACACATGCTTATATTGTGATACAGTTACATATGTTGTTCATTGCTTCATTACAGTGCTATAACAAAGCACCACAGATGGAGGATAATTTTTAAAATCCATGCTCTCATTTGTAGAGACATTAAAGGTCAAGATCAAAGTCCTGAAATGCTCTCTGTCTGGTGCAAGCTATTTTCAGCCTCCGAGATGATGCTGAGTTGCCTCATTCTTGAGAGAGAAGGGATGCTCCACACTTTTGACATAACATTCAAGACAGATGAACCGCACCATTGAGCTCTTTTAAACAAAACGGCCCTAAGTTCTCTACATAGTGGCTGGGGCTTCATTTCTTAGTTACCTTTTAAAGTCACAGCTTCATATAGCATTGCTTTAGAAATCAAATTCAATACAAATTTAGAAGGTGGAAAAGACAGAAATTCAAACCATAACAAACACATTGTATCACCTTAATAGCACATTGCAATTTTTAATCTTTATATTTTGGGGATATTTATATTTTAACTTTTATTCTTATGTGGAATACAAAGACTATACTAGATTTTTGTTTAGATTGCCATTTTAAACAAACTGTTTATTCCAGCTGTCTTAAAAGATTTTAATTGAATTACATTACATTATTTCTGGGTCTATTGTAACATATTGTTCCTTTTTAATGTTATCATAAGTATTGTCAATAAATGAGCAAGCAAAGCTAAACTGGAATTCATTTGGTATAGAAATGTTCTGAGTCTTATCAGTTTCATGAGGTTTCTGAACCTTGTAAGTATCCTCTTTCCTGAAACTTACCATCATTCCTCCTATGTCGAAAAGGGAATATCCAATTTGGAGGAAAGAACTGCACAGTTCAAGTCTCTGCTCTCAGCCAGAATTACTGTGCAAGGAGGAGTATCCCCAGTCAGTCGTCAACAGTCACATCACAGTAACTCATGCACTCTAACTCAAAGAATTTAATAAAGCGTATCTGACTGAACTAAAGATACCTACTAATGTTATGATGTAGATAGTAATATCTTGTGACAGTAAAAGACACTGGTATTTAGAAAGGATGAGGAATGTGGAGTTTAGAAAACTTCAGGAAGAATAATGAAGTAAGGAGAGATGACTTTTGAAAAAAACACCATGTAAGCTGACTGGATTTTAAAGAAGTCATGCAACTAAGCAGTGTACTGTGACTCTCTTCTGAGCTTTGCTGTGAGTGGCGGTTCTGACTGATGTCCTCTAACCATGCACAGCACTCCTGAGCTTTTCCTTTCCCTGCTCTGCATCTTAGTGTTTTACAGCTGCTTCTGAGAAAGGATGCAAAATGAACACAGCGATACCACATCTGACTGTCGCCTTTCTTTGGGTTTATAAAGCCGAGTAATTTGGTAAACTTCAACTACAGCAACCTGGGTGTCAGGACAGCAGGCTAATAGAGACGTTTTAAGTAATTGATTGCCCCCTAAGTGCCATGCCTTCCCCTTACTGCTATACAAACTTTGCCTTGTAGAACCTAATCATAATGGTGAATTGTGCAGCCTGAGATCCAGTTTTCCCATAAAGCTGTTTCTTTCCCTGCACACCATCTCTCTGGATTTCATGAAGCAGGCATGAGCAAGAGTGGAGCTTTTGCTGTTATTAAAGGTTTTAAGATGACATAATGCACACGTTTGAATATTAAGCCCTGAATAGTACATTAGCATTACACTCCTCTTTCCAGCACACAAATAGTCATTGCAGCAGAAGGGGCCAGAAGGATATAACTGGCAGAGGTGTTGCATGACTGCAGTGAGACAGTGTTTTCTGGACGTGTCAGGCCAGTTGCACATATGAGTCCACAGTGGCTGTGACTACATGCACACATCTTGCTAGACAAAATCCAAGCACAGAAGAGGGCGGGAATCATGACCCATTTGATTGCTTCTGGAAAAGAGGGAGCCAGCGTTATTCAAAGATGCTGCTGTTGAGAATGTACACGAGTCAGCAGATGGCCTTTTACCCTGGAACAAACTGCAACACTGAGTAGACGCCACAGGTTTGAGAAGAAAATGGCCTCATAAAGATGGAAGGGACCAGTGGGCAGATGAAAAGGAGAGGCATTAGAGAATGGATAATGGATTTGATATTATTTTTACAAACACTAAAATTAAAAATCAGAGTGTATTTAAGAGCCTTTGTGCTTTTGCAGAGGTCCTGAGATTAGTTACCTATATCCACATTCGGTTGCTCACCACTGCCTGTAACCCCAGCTAGAAAAGATCCGACTCCCATGTCTAGCCTCAGTGGGCACCACACACATTTAATATACATTCCTGCACAAAACTATTTAAAAGTTGGCTCTGTGATTAAAAGCACCATCTCTAAGTGCTTGTAATTCAGAAGCTGGTTTGTTGATGAAGCCACTGGGGCTGAGCTTCAGACAATCTGCTAGTGTCTGCACTGTATCCAGATGGGGTTGTCTGTAATGATCTCCATTTGCTGTAAAGAGGGGCTTCTTTAATGAGGGACAGCGGTGCACAAACAAGTGGTGTACGGATAATATTTAGAATGTAGTGAGGTATTATGTAGGCTTAACCAGCAGTAGTATAGTGTGGGAAGTCCTGCATATGTGTTGCTTTTATTGTTAATGAATAAAGCTGTTTGGGCCTAAGGCAGGGCAGGACAGAGTAAGGTAAGAATCCCAAGCAGATAGAGGAGAAAAGAGGGCAGAGTCAGGAAGACGCTATGTAGTTGCCAAAAGAGAAAGGTGCCAACCACCAGCCAGAACCTTACTGGTAGGCCACAACTTCGTGGCAATACACAGACTAATAGAAATGGGTTAATTTAAGATGTAAGAATTAGTTAATAAGAACCCTAAATTAATTGGTCAAGCAGTGTTGTAATTAATATAGTTTCTGTGTGATTATTTCGGGTCTGAATGGCCAGGAAATAAATAAGCAGTCTTCATCTACAGTAGTAGATTATTTTCTAATCTCCATGACCTCACTAATCATATGGGAACCAAGCTAGGTCAATGACTGCTTTTGGTTGGCAACTTGACTACATAGGAAATTAACTACAAGTGGCTGAGTGCACCTGCAATGTTGTTTTTTTCCTCAAATCTATTATTTGAAATGGGAATATCCACTTTTAATCAGGACCCGTCTGAGGTAGGAAATAAAAAATTAGTCAAAATCTTTCTAGGTGGGAAGATCCACACTTAATCTGGGCCACACCTCCTTTTGGCAACCCATATAAAGGACTTTGAAGAAGGAAGCTTGCTCTCTTTGCCCACCTTTGCTTGCTTTCGCAGGCAGGTCCATTTCTTCACTGTCATGAGAGCCTACTTCTTTGGGATTCTGGTGACTACTGAAGAACAGTTGGGACATCCATTCTCATGGAGTGAGCAACTATTAGATTCTTGTAACTTCCATGATAGACAGTCATTGTTAGACAAGTTGAACCACATAAATATAGATTCTGTTCTATTTCTCTGTTCTATTAGCAGGCATGATTTTCCTCCTGGTGAGTGGGCCTTACGTACAACTGGACAGTCATTCTAATGTTCTAATATTTGAGCGCCACTTCTTATACCTTTGCCCATATCTTGACAGGCTGGTTATAGGTATGGATCATAGGTAATATCTTAACTTCCTTGGTAACTTGGATAGCATGCTCTGGTACTGTTGAAACTATATTATGGAAGGAAAGCTTTCATATTAGATCCAGCTGCAATCATCCAAGTCTTGTGCCCTACACATACAATCAGTCATCTCTAGGTTTTCCTTTAAAAGAATGAATTCAAACACACAGACATCAATTGCTTTTTTAATCATCTTTTGATTCCAAGGCTATCCTATGGTTTTACTTTGTTTTGTATAAACTTTGAGTATGACTGATTACTGTATTTTTTACTGAGAAAAGTCATTTAAATTCCAGTATTCAAAGCTTGAACTCATTTAGCCTAGGAAACTGAGGCAAATCTTGTCAGAGAACATAATACAATGATAAACTATTTTCCTGTTATAGTCAAGTAACGTCTGCTTTTATGCATTTTTTTTTGCTGCTGTTTGGCTAGCTCTCCCCATGTTTGAAAGGGAATTGTCTCTCTTTATAATGATGTGTGATTTACATATAATTTACATCTAAGTTGCTTAATTTGAAAGACTTTAATTACTTTTTTCTCTAGCCAACATTATCCTGAGGTGATTAGCATCCCTAAATACAAGTATTTCTAGATATGGTACCCATGGCTAAAGCCAATCTTTCATAAAATGGAATGAAATCTTTTATAAAATCCATTGAAGAAAATTATCATTAAATTATTCAGCTAGATATGAAGTGAACTTCAAAAAAAGAAAATAAAAGAAATGAGAAAGATAAGAAATTAGACAAAACAATATGGGAAATTAGCTCTTTCCCTGACTCAATATATGTCCAAATTTTCCTACAATGAGTGTGAATTGCCAATCCTGACCACCACTTTATTTTGAACTACTTGTATAAAGTTTTAACTCAAACTCGACTACCCATAATTGGGTCTAGTTTGTATCTTCTGTCTTCACCTTCTTATGGGATTTAGTATTTTCCATGACTTGCTCCTTTGTACATCTGTATTTGTTTCTGGATGTATATGTTTGTGTTCAGCTTAACAAACCACAAGTCCCTTAAAGTCCAGAATGGTGCAGGTGAATTGAGTGGAACAGAAGGATGAGAAAAGTACACAAAAGCCTTTCAAAAAACACACACCTGTGGTTTTTTTAAATTTATTTGTGGCTAGAAAGTTAAAAGTATTCTAGTTCCCAGGCAGGGAATTCTTTTTTTCAATTAAAAAGATAATCAATAACATGAAATTTTACATTTTTAATATTTATATTCTAATAACATCATAAAACTTCACCAACTATTTCAAAGTAATTAAGAAATTCAAAGTGTACCTGTAATATACTCTATTTTTTGTTGCCATGGTGAATACGTGAGAAAACAGCTTAAAGGAGGGATGATTCCTTTTGGCTCATTCTTTAAGGAGGTTTATTCAAAGGCTGTTTTTTCCTAATTGTTGTGGGCCTGTGCAAAGGCAGAAGGTCATAGATGGGAATACATGATAGAGCCAAGCTCCTCAGGTCAGAACATCCAGGAAATGGCAGCAGTGGATGAAGGTCCAGGGACAAACCATACCCTCCACAGGATTGCCTGGGGGCCTATGTCCTTCAATCGGTTCCCACCTCCTAATAATCCAGTCAACTCTGCAGTCCTGAGTAGCGTGATCCAATTGCTGAGTTAGTGCCGTCATAATCCAATCTCCTCACCAAACTCTACCAACTGGCAAATAAGCCAGCCTCTAACACTTGAGACTTTGGAGGACAATATCTGTATTGGAATAAATTTGTTTTTATTGGAGATATGTGAACTGCTTTCTTTTGTATTAGATGCTATACTATGTACTTATAATGCTAAAATGGAGCCAACCATATCTAGAAACCATGGCACACACTGCTCTGTTCCAGTGCTTTAAGCACTTCATGTGTTCCTCCAGAATACATGAAAATGTTGCTTGTCATATTTACTCAGCCCACAGTGCCCATAAATCTGACTCATAACTCATGATTTTACTCTTTTTGACAATTAACTACAAATCAGTGTTGACAGTGATCATAAACATAGAAAAGAAATAGCTTAGCAGTGTATGTGCATATGTATATATGTAAAGTAAATATAAACACAGACACACAAAAGTGTATACATTCACATACACACAATGTAATTAAAGCTACCAGTGTAAGTTAGCAGTATATAATATAAATTGGTACAACTACAATTTAAAAAAGTGTAAACAGGGTGTTGAAGGTGACCGTGGTCTTATCCATTTTAATTCATTCACTCTAAGACTCTTGGTTACATTGCCAAAATGAAATGCATTAAACCTCTAAGACTCTTGGTTACATTACCAAAATGAAATGCATTAAACCTCTAAGACTCTTGGTTACATTACCAAAATGAAATGCATTAAACCTCTAAGCATATATCAGTTTTGTGTTGGCATTGCATTGCTACATCGTAAAAATCAATAAACACACTGAGTTCTTTGAAATTTGTGCTTCTTTTCATTTTTTAAAATGTACACTATGAACACTAAAAGGAATAATTTGGCATGAATTTGATTTCATACAAAGACAAATTTCCATTATAACTGCACTGCCAAATTGCTATATAAAGCTTCCAGGCAGAATTAACATGTTATAAAAACTATGCACTGGATCTCACTTTAGCAAACTTTGAAAAAACATCCTATAAAACTTTGTATCCTGTAATTCTACCATCTGTTACAGGATTCACAATCACATAAACTTTGCCAGATATGATTGTTAAATGGCTCAATTGTATCTACAACTAAGGTAGGGCAAATCCAATCCTGATTTATTAAACATAAAATGTTACTTGTTCTGTGCAATTTATCCTCCCAAATTTTTTAAACTTTCTTGTTTAAATACATATTCTTGTATCAATAAATTATTCCTACCAATCAGACACCTTAATTGGTACAATTCAGTACTTACAGTATAGCCTATAAAAGGTTTTGGCAAATGTACTAGCTTAGAAGGCTGAGATACAATCTCAAGATATGAATGAGTATTTAATTCATTATAAGCATATGCAGGAAAGAAGGTGCAAGATCTAAAAGTGCTCTCTTAGAGTACAAATGGTGGCTGAATTTAAATCCTGCATAACAAACAAGTCTTGCAATTCAGTTCTCAATTCATCCATAGATCCTACAAAGGCTTGTAAATGTTTTTACTAGTACCTGAATCACTTTTTTGGGAAACTGTTCAGTCAAAGTCTTCTTAATTAAAAAAAAAATCAAAACACAGCAAGTAAGCATAATAGAAATGATAAAATACTCTCCGAACTGGCTCACCAACTATCTCATATTTAGTCAGTAGATTAAGCCATGGAAGATTAAAGCAGAAGCCTGCTCAAGGAATGTAAAAATGTAAAATACTTGATTTGCAAAAAACAAAAATGTGAAATGTAAAAGAGGAAAAATGGGTTGGAAAAGTAATCATGCTTAAGATGTCCCTGAAGAATCTAAATATCACTCTATTATGTTTTTGAGGGATTATCATAGTTTTTAAATAAACCATTAAATCTATCAGAGGAACCAACAGGAGTGCAATCCAAATGATAAAGCCATTCTAATGGAATGCAGACAAACATTCAAAAGAATTAGAAGTGACAAGTAAAATCCATTAGAGAGCAGCCTTTAACTACTGTAATCAGGAGAAGATTACTTTACCTTGTCAATGAACAGCTGTGCGCCTCCTTTGCACATAGACAACAGATCCAGCAGAGGGTCACAGAGACCCTTGTAAGGCATACAGAATGGAGCCATTCTGTGGCTTGCAGATTATTCCTGCTTCAAGTGAAGCGTCCAAACATGGCTGGTTGTACCAAACCCACAGTCAACTCTGTTTCAGTGGGCTAATACACTGGCAGGCTGAACTCAGCAGATTCAGGAAGTAATTAAAATATGAGAAACAGTTAAGCATGGTGGAGCAAGTCATTAAATCCAGCACTTGGGAGGAAAGGCAGGCATCTCTGAGTTTGAGACCAGCCTGGACTACAAAGCAAGTTCCAAGACAGAAAGACAGACGTGCTACATAAAGAAACCCTGATTGGAAAAAATAAAACACAAACACATACACACACACACACACACACACACACACACACACACACACACACACGCACACACAAAGCAAAGAAAAAGAAAAAAGTGGAAATAGTTCTAATTTAACTAATCAACTTCAAAATTTCTCAACAACTACAAAAGCTCTATTTAGTTAGAGGTGGAAGGAAAGAAACAAAGATTACTCTCAGACTCTTTCAGAATTCTTAAGTATCCAGAAAACAAATGTGATTTACTTTTGGAGTTCCACACAACTAAAATCCAATCATTTCTTCGACCATCTATTGTAAATCTTGCAGTATTCCAATGAGACAGAAAGAAACTAGAAACTCTCAAACAAAGAATAAATCTCAATTTATAAAAGCTCACCAACAAAAACATTGATTTTGTTTTTGAAAAGAGCTATGATTTTGACAAGCTTATTCTAAACTTACAGAATGAACACTGAATAAGGTTGTGTGATTTGGAAAGATTAATCTAAAGAGTGTCTAAGGAAACAGACACTTCATACAGAATAATTCATTGCCTTTAACTGAAGAGCCACAGTGTATGTATTTTCAAAATCTATATTCACTTATTTGTAATAAAATTACAAAATATTATTTAAAGAAATTTGTGTACTTCAGGTTTTATCAACAATGAGATGTCTCAGATTAGAGACTCAAGGTTGACACTCAGGAGGACTTTCCTTTTGGATAAGAAGTTTATTAGAAGAGTAACTAGTAGCATGGCCGTGCAAACAGGCAGGAGAGGAAATGGAAAGAAGAGTTCAGTCTCCGGTGCTGTGGCTCCGGTGCTGTGGCTAGCAGACAAGGAGCCCTGATGAGAGCTAGAGCTCCCAGTGCTGTGGCTAGCAGACGAGGAGCTCTGATGAGAGCTAGAGCTCTATGATATGTCTCAGAGAAAAGGGGAGGGATTTTACCACTGGAGCATGTAACCAAGGCTGACCCTGATTCCTGAGTGTTGACAAGAGTGCGGTAAATTCCAGGTATGTTTGCAAGACACCTAGCAGATGCACCATATACCCATTTCCCAGAAAGTCTGGGAACACGAGATCTTTGAACTGTCGTAAGGCATGAGGAGAGAGGCTGGTATTTTCTGGGAATCCTGACACTTCAGGAGGGGTCGCTCAGGTGGAGGCTCACCATATGCTTCACAGAAGTGGATGCTACAGATGCCTGCGGTGGATCCTTAGAGTATACCGAGAAACTACCAAGTGCAATATTTTATTGAAGAAGTATTAAAATTTTAATTTAAAAAGAATAATATGTAAAATAAAGATTAAGTAAATAACTAGTTGGAATTTTAGAGAGCTCATTTAATAAAGAGAAAATTAACAGATCACTTGAACATCTAAATGAAGATATTTAGAGGCACTAAATATCAGTCAGTCTCACTAGCTGCACCGACCTAATCCTTTTTATATGAAAGTCTAGGTAGAAAGGAGAAATTTGGAAACATCCTTAATTAATGCAGTTGACTGATCGATCTGTAGTGTCCTTAAAAGCAACTTCTGAGTATCACTGATAAACTTTCAAACTCTGGAGGCCAATAGCAGGAAGGAAGATATGTCACAATCTCATGTCCAAACGAAATGAGAGTCAGGATCTGAGGACATCTGTATAAGCCTAGAGCTGCATCCAATATGTTGGCATCACAGATACAACACACCACAGGCAAACACGTTCACTCTGCCTAGTCATCCACACCTTACTCTGTCTCTCACTTGATTTATATCTAGATGCTCTCATGAGATATTATAATTACCCTTCCAGAATATACAATAATGTGGCCAAAATTATGGTTATCTTCTGACTCTGGCCATCAGATACATCACATACTCACATCTGAAAAATATCTGCAGCCACTTCAACATAATCTTTCATATCATTTGGGATTTTACACAGAAACAAGCCTAAAAGATTTTCCTTGAAGTTTGAATGTGATCTATAAATTGCAGCTTTTAATAACTGAAAACAAATGTATCTTCAAAGGTTAAAGGTCTCAAAAGTGATTCATGTTAATGTTACCTTCACTTATTTTAAAAAATATATTAGCTTCTCAAGCTTGAAATAGTCCTTGAGCATGAGTATGTGTTACTGAGCAAGAAACTCTAAATACATTGTTTTCAGAATAATGCATAATAAAAATTTGAGCAGTAGGTAAATATTGCTACATTGTATTATAACAATCAATGTCATTCATTCTTGTTATGGTTCTTTGTTTCCTTAATAATCTTTCGAGCTAATAACACTGTAGAACTATTTCCACCTAGAAACTCAGAAGCAAGAGACTATATTCACAAAGGAAGAAGTGATTGATAAATTGGCATTATTACAATAACTCATTATGAAACTTGCTGTATGTTATAAGGCTCACCACCTTTGAGGAAATCTAATAAACCTTAAATTTTCAATAAGAGTTGGAATGAAAATATGAGCAAAGAGGTCAAGACCATGATGGGTTCACCCACTGATCTGAGTTTTTGTATGTACAGAACTGTGTATGAATAGGAGGCCTATTGAGTTTTGGTGATTTCCTTTTTCCCTTCTTCCTTTCTTTTTAAATCACTGAACTGAGTCTTATAAGTTAGCTTAGTAGGAATTAATTTAATGGTAAATTTTGTTCTCCTCACCCATCCCCTTATCTCTTCCTCTTCCCCTTCCACCCTCCCCTCACCCCTTACCCCCATGCTCCCAATTTTTTTTCAGGTGATCTTATCTGTTTCCAATTTCCAGGTGGATCTATATATGTTTTTCTTTGGGTCAACTTATTTTTCAGCTTCTCTGGGATCATGGGCTCAATATCCTTTGTTTAAAGTTAGTATCCACTTATGAGTGAGTACATACCATATTCATCTCTTTGGGTCTGGGTTACCTCACTCAGGATAGTGTTTTAAATTCCATTCATTTGCATGCAAAATTCAAGATGTCATTGCTTTTTACCGCTGAACAGTATTCAAATGTGTAAATGCGTCACATTTTCTTTACCCATTCTTTAGCTGAGGGACATCTAGGTTGTTTCCAGGTTCTAGCTATTACTAATAATGCTGCTATGAACATAGTTGAACAATGCCTTTGTAGCATGATTGAACATCTTTTGGGTATAAGCCCAAGAGTGGTATTGCTGGATCCTGTGGTAGACTGATTCCCAATTTTCTGAGAAGCCACCATACTGATTTCCAAAGTGGTTGAACAAGTTTGCATTCCCATGAGCAATACATGAATGTTCCCTTTACTCCACGTCCTCTCCAGCATTGATGTTTTTGATCTTTACCATTCTGACAGGTATAAGATGGTATCTCAGAGTTTTTTTGATTTGCATTTCCCTGATGACTGTGTATGTTGAACTTTTCCTTAAATATCTTTTGGCCATTTGAGATTATTCTGTTGAGAATTCTCTGTTTAGTTCTGTACCCCATTTTTAATTGGGTTATTTAGAATTTTGATGTCTAATTTCTTGAGTTTTTTCTATATTTTGGAGATCAGTTCTTTGTCTGATGTGGGGTAAGTGAAGATCTTTGCCCATTCAGTAGGTTGTTTATTGACTGTGTTCTTTGCTTTACAGAAGCTTCTCAGTTTCAAAAGGTTCCATTTATTTGTCGTCGCTCTCAGTGTCTGTGCTACCTGGGTTATATTTATGATATGGTCTCCTGTGCCCATGCATTAAAGACCTCTAGGAGGAAAGACAAAAGGGACAGCAAGGAAAGAGATGTCTTGATTGAGGGAGTCATTATAGGGTTATCAGAAACCTGGCTCTAGAGAAGTTCCCAGAATCCCCAGCTAAGGACGACTCCAGCTAAGACCCTAAGCAACTGAGGAGAGGAGGCCCGATTTTGACTTGCTCTGTAGCCAGACTGATGAATATCTTCACTATCACCATAGAACTTTCATCCAAAAACCAATGGAAACAGAGGCAGAGAGCCACAGTGGAGCACTGGACCGAGCTCCCAAGATCCAGTTGAAGAGTGGGAGGAATGAGAATATGAGCAAAGAGTTCAAGACCATGATGTGTTAACCCCCTGAAATAGTCTACCTGAGCTAATAGGAGCTCACCAACTCCAGCCGGACTGGGAAGCAAAAAAAGATAGTTCCAATCTAGTCAGTCTGAATGTGGTTGACAATTGCGTGGCTGGGGCAGACTGAGTGAAAAGGAAAAAAGGAAAAATACCACCCTGGACAACCCCCCTCCTTGGTATCCAGGTGGGTCTCCAGCTAGGAAAGCAGGAAGAGATAAGAAAAACAGAAAGCCCCTGGACAACCCCCTCCTTGGTATTTAGGTGAAAGGTCAAGAATTTGCCACTCAGTGCATTCTTAGCCTTATTTGAATTGACCAATGGAATGAATCCCCGTAACCACGCTTTTTGCTTCTGTACCCGTGCTTTTGCTCTCCTATAAGAACCCCTCACTCCAACCTGGGGGCGCGCAAGTCTTCCGAGAGACCTTGTCGCCCCAGGTACCTGTGTATTTGAATAAACCTCTTGCTGTTTGCATCCATAAGTGTGGTTTCGTCTGATTCGTGGGTTCGGGGCCTCTCTCGTAAGGAAGACATCCCTCGGGGGTCTTTCATGAGGAGCCACTGACAGTGGCACCTGGATTTATTCCTACTTCATGTACTGGCTTTTTGAGAATCTATTCTCTTTGAGCAGATGCCTTGCTCAGCCTAGATATAATAGGGAGGGCCTTGGACCTTGCCCAAAACAATGTGCCTTACTCTCTCTGAGGATTGGATGGGGGTGGGGTGAAAGGTTATGTGGAGGAAGGGAGGGAGTGCAAACTTGGATTGATATGTATAATGAAAAAAGATAGTTTTTCTTTTTAAAAAAAATCCCAGAGAACCTAGAAACAATGAGAGACATACATAGATCTAATCTACGGGGGTTGTAGAAAAGACAAGATCTCCTAAGTAAATTGGGAGGGTGAGGACCATGGGAGAGGGTTGAAGGGGAAGGGAGAAGC